>NW_028261390.1:35770762-35993262 GCF_051295495.1 Thamnophis sirtalis | reverse complement strand
AAAACCATGCATATCTTTTTCCAGTTTCCTTAGGTTATATTCATCATATAGTTCAATAAATAAGGGGAGAGTAGAATATGTGTCCTTCTCACACTCCTTTAACAATCTGCAACAGGACTGTTTTACTTGTTCGCACAAGAACTTCCTGAATATAAGTCGCTCATGTAGATAATGAGATGTTTTGGGATTCGTATTAAAATGTTATATAAAATTATATTTACCAGGAATGGAGAAAAGGACCCAGGTATTTTTTTTTTTACCAAGAATTACCAAATAAGTTAATGCATGGGAAGTATCTGTTGGAGAAAGCAAAGTTTTTCACTTCAAACCTCTTCAAATACAAAGCATCTATTCTGAATTTTAAATGGCCAGACTTTGGCACTTGCAGCTTCTTGAAGTATATTGGAAACATTTCAATCTAAAACAGAGCTGACTATACAATGCATTATTTTGAGTTTGAAAGCCTTCCAAAATGTTGAAAACAGAATGCCTTATGTGTGTAACAATTGATTAACAGCCAAAATGGGCTATTTCAAACTCAAAAGGGATATTTCAACATTCAGATACTTGAATTAAAACATTTAGCACAGTCTGTAGCAATAAGGAGAGTAATAATAATAACTGCAATAGTAAGAGAATATGAACCTATTCATTCTGTGCCAGAATTCCTTTTAAAAAATATATATGTTAGCATGTATGCAAAAAAGCAAATTTTGAGAACATGTAATTTATTTATACAGGGAGGAAATGCAATCTTATTTATCATGTTCTATAAGTTTATTACACATTGCTGAAGTCCAGTTGCCAGATTCTTATTAGCTAAATGGCAAATTCCCAATTGACTGTTACTAAAAATCAGCAAAACTCCAAGCAATATAGACTAACCTGGGCTTATCAATAGGTTGCCCACTGTAGTAATCCATCATAGATGCATTAGAACATTCAGAAGCCAGCAGGCTCTTCAACATAGCTTGGGCAAGCTAATGGAAGTTATCTTCATTAATCTATTCAATTTGTATTTTACACTAAAATTATAAGAAAAGAAAAAAAGGGAAAATAAAAGAAAAAGAAAAAAGAGCAACAGTATACAAGTGCATTCTTATTGTTTTGAAAATTGAAACTATATCTCCCCCCTCCCCCCCTCCCCCATAAACCCCCCTCCCTAGCCCCCTTCCGACTTCCCAGATCCCATTCCCGGCATAACTCTTTATCAAGCACAGTCTGGAGTATATTAAAACCGAATAGATTAAGAATTAAAAGATAAAAAATAAAGAAACAAGGAAAGAAATAATAAAGAAAAAAAAACAAAAAAAGAAAAAAAGGGAAAAATCAATAAACTCTCTACATTAAGCTCAGCTTCCCATCATTATTAAAACTTAAGCAATGTGCATCATTCCTAATCTCAGTTAATTTATTACTTGCAGGATTTCAAACTATGTTGAAACCAAATGAGTTAATCAAATAAACTTCTACTGTAGCTAGGGGCCTTATCTCTTTATCTAAATATGTGTCCATTTCCAAACCTTTAATTTTTCTCTTTTACCTCCTTTTCTATAAAGCAATTTAAACACCTCAAATATTTCTCACGGTTTCCTTTCTAACTCCTCTCATCCTGCCTCTACCCGTGTCCATATATATATTTTATTATCATCTGTACTCCTCTCATGTTTGCTCCGCCTTCCTTCAAACTCCCTGAATATATCCTTCCAAACATTATATTCAAATAGCAATGGCAATTTCTATAAAAATCAACTTACTTTCTGGCTCAAAATAAGCTCTAATTGAACCTTCACTACCCTCCCGTCTGCACCACACTTCCCAACTCCATTCAACCTAAGCCACAATCCAGAAACATCACAATCTCCGCCCTCCTCACCCTAGAGAATAAATCATAAACAATTTATATAAAAATTCAAAGTTATCCTTCAAGTCTCTTTTTTTTAAAATCCCATACAGTATATTTTCCGAGAAAATCAACAGGATTTCTTTCAGCCTTAATGTCTCTTCATCGGTATACCACTATACCATTTTATATAAGACAGAAGTCACAAAGTATTATTCAACTTAAAATTAAGCAAATGTTTTGGAAGCAAAACTAAATCCTTGTTCTCTGCTCTTCTGCCCTTCCGGAGGGGAAAAACGATACCTCCCGCCTTGTAGTTGTGTGTTTGGTTGTTTCTCTTCTACTTCTCCTTGTCTTTCTCCGTGTCTGGGTGATTCAGGAAGTCCTGCCTTCAGGATCTTGTAGTAAAAATCTCGGGCTTCCCAAACAGAGTTGAGGCGATGTTTCTGGTCATCAAATGTAACCGTAATACCAAATGGCACCTCCCATCTGTACTCTATTTGATTATTTCTGAGTTCTTTAGTTAGAAAAGCATAGTCTCTCCTGGATCTTAACATTTGGGGTGGTATTTCTTTGAAGACGATCAAATCCTGTCCATCAATTCGCAGCCTGTTATTGTAAAACTCTTGTAGTATCACGTTTCTGGATTCTTTTGTAGCAAAATATATAACTATATCTCTCGGAAGCTGTCTCTTTTTTGCTGTCCACGAATTATGGCAGTAAATTTTTTGGATCTGCCAATCAAAGTTGAGTCCCGGACTTCCCACCAAACGACTGAAAGCCTCAAAAAAGGTCTGTTTCAAATTCTCCTGTTCATTTTCACACAATCCCCTAACTCTTATTGCAAATGCAGTCTTTTTATAATTTGTCATAACAAGTTGTCTTTCTGCATTATCAACTTCCTGTTGTAACATTTCAATTTTAGATGTCAGATTAGAATTAGCTTTTTCCAAAAGTTCCAGTTTATCTTCCATTCCTGCAATATAATCTGTCATTACAGTTATAACCTCGATTGTATTCTCCTTTGTTTGAGCAATCTTGGCATCAAGCTTATCACATAATTCTGAAACAAGTTGCTTCATTTCTGATCTAAATTCTTTTAGAGTTTCAAAAAGAAATTCTTTCGTTAACAAATCTCCAGTAGAGGGCGTAGAAGGCAAAGGCTGCGGCTTTATGGTGATTGCTTGGGATGTATTATTGAAAAGACGTTTGGGTTGCTTTAATTTAGGCGCCATTGTAAAAGAAAAAAAAGAAAACAAACAAAGTCTCTGTTCACCTTGATTTAAGATAAAATACTTTCAATAAACTTTTGGCAATTAGTAAAAAGAAGTCTTCAGGAAAACGGGGCTAGTTAAATATATCATATATCAAATGCTGTAAAATCGCCATTTTGAAAAGCAATTAGACAACGGAGTTTTTATAAAATTGAAGCTGGTATTTTGAGTAATAAAAAAAAAGGTTCTCAGGAATGGTCGCTGCTCGAATTGATTTTAAATAGCTTCGATTTGTCCTGAGGGGGGAGGAAAACCTGCCTAGAGCTGAAAAAAAAACAGCTGAGAAGATCTGGCTGGAGTAAAAAAAACCCAGCTTTTGTTGAACCTCTTTTCCGTTCACAGCGAAAAACAAAAGGCTGTGAACTACAAAGAGATTCTAACGACTGAGTTCCTCCTCCCTGCCCCTTTCTTGCCTGAAAGGGGAGATATCTATAGATTTTTTAGATATACAGACCAGAACTCTGAGGGCAGCTCCTTTGAGCCACCGGCGACGGCAGCTCCTCCCCCGGAAGCCCGGAAGTTATCTTCTTGTAATCCTCTATACAGCTGCTTTTGGTAGCTTAGAAGTAAAAGTTGTTTTATTTTATTTTGCATTTATTTAACTTAAGGTTATTATGCTGCTGAATTGTTTTCTTGTTATCAAGGATTACATGCTATAAAATGAGTCATTGAAATACATTTGATAAAAATAGCTGTTAATTCTTAATATTAATGATATTAATCTTAAATAAGTAATAAATAAAATCATTATGTAGATGGCTATCTTTGACGAGAACAAAATTATCAAATTTGGGCTGCAAACATCAGGCTAATCACTAGATAGCAGCGAAGACATACAATAAATACTAATTCTTTGCTTGTATTTATGTATCTCTGTGGCTTTGCAGCTCAGATTGAGTAAGAAGAATAGTTTTTTTTAAAAAAATGTATATAAATCTATATATAATTTAAGAAACAAAAGAATCTGAAGACGTTGTGTTTTTCCCCAGCTTAATGCATTGCTGTGAGCAAAATAAAAACATGATTGCTGAAGAAACAAATTCTAAAACCTGCCGGGATGAGCATTCGCATTACAGTAAAAGGCAGTGTTTAGATTTAATCTAGAATTCTGTCAACAGAACTATTCACTGTAATAATATAATTGCTCAAGAGCCCTTCAGTAACAACTAAATTTTTATTCAGTGCATCTAGCTTAAGGCTCAAGGTTCAGGGATTTAAGTTAGTTGCCTAAAAATGAAATTGTAAAGAAAAGATGAATAGTTTGGCATTATCATTTCTTTAAATAAAATTTAGTAATGGTTAGCTATTTACAATCTGGCAACAAAAATGGATGTTTGAATCCTATCCCTGTAATGATGTTCAGCAAGCCTTCAACAATAGAAGAACTGATTCCCAGGTTCAAAATATTCTTCTTGTAAACATAGTATCAAGAGGGGAAAAGGTAACTGTGTTTAATAAAAGAATTAGTTTATTGTAAAACCCTCCTTATATACAGATGAAACTCGAAAAATTAGAATATCATACAAAAGTTCATTTATTTCAGTAATGCAACTGAAAAGATGAAACTAATATACAAGATAGACTTATTACATGCAAAGAAAGATAGTTCAAGCCGTGATTTGTCATAATTGTGATGATTATGGCTTACAGCTGATGAAAACCCCAAATCCACAATCTCAGAAAATTAGAATATTGTGAAAAGGTGCAATATTCTAGGCTCAAAGTGTCCCACTCTAATCAGCTAATCAAGCCATAACACCTGCAAGGGGTTCCTGAGCCTTTAAATGGTCTCTCAGTTTGGTTCAGTAGGAATCACAATCATGGGAAAGACTGCTGACCTGACAATTGTTCAGAAAACCATCATTGACACCCTCCATAAAGAGGGAAAGCCTCAAAAGGTAATTACAAAAGAAGTTGGATGTTCCCAAAGTGCTGTATCAAAGCACATTAATAGAAAGTTATGTGAAATGGAAAAGTGTGGAAGAAAAAGGTGCACAAGCAGCAGAGATGACCGTAGCCTGGAGAGGATTGTCAGGAAAAGGCCATTCAAAAGTGTTGGGGACTTTCACAAGGAGTGGACTGAGGCTGGAATCAGTGCATCAAGAGCCACCACACACAGAGGGATCCTGGACATGGGCTTCAAATGTCGTACTCCTCTTGTCAAGCCATTCCTGAACAACAAACAATGTCAGAAGCATCTTACCTGGGCTAAAGAAAAACAGACCTGGTCTGTTGCTCAGTGGTCCAAAGTCCTCTTTTCTGATGAGAGCAACTTCTGCATCTCATTTGAAAACCAAGGACCAAGAGGACTGCAAGATGCCTGAAGTCCAGTGTGAAGTTTCCACAGTCTGTGTTGATTTGGGGAATCATGTCATCTGCTGGTGTTGGTCCACTGTGCTTCATTAAGTGCAGGGTCAACATAGCCATCTACCAGGAGATTTTGGAGCACTTCATGCTTCCTTCCACAGATGAGCTTCATGGGGATGCTGACTTCATTTTCCAGCAGGACTTGGCACCTGCCCACACTGCCAAAAGTACCAAAACCTGGTTCAATGACCATGGAATTACTGTGCTTGATTGGCCAGAAAATTTGCCTGACCTGAACCCCATAGAGAATCTATGGGACATTGCCAAGAGAAAGATGAGAGACATGAGACTGAACAATGCAGAAGAGCTGAAGGCCACTATTGAAGCATCCTGGTCTTCCATAACACCTCAGCAGTGCCATAGGCTGATAGTGTCAGCCTCTGCTTTGCTGCTGCTTTGGCTGCCATTGAAATGGGGAGGGGGGGCATGGTATTTGGGAGGGGAATCATTGATGTGCTGGAGGAAGTTTCTAGACGCTGAACTGACCACCTTACTGCGCATGTGGAGGAGGGGTGTTTCCCGCCAAGGCCAACGGTCCAGCATTCCATCCTGGTGATGCCTTTCGAAGTTATCTCACACCTGACATTTGGGGGAAATATGATTGGACTGTGCACAGGGATGCCAAGAGGAGGGGAATGAATTATACATTATAGCGTCGCTGCTCCTGTTGTTACTAGGAATCAAGCGTGTTCTAAAGTAGAGATATCTCAGGACTTTCTTTCCAACCTGAAAAAAGCCCTCCCTGATGATGATTGGTTCCGGCAGCACGTGAGTGAATGCACTATGAGAGATGAATTGCCCTGGATTGGGGCGAAACTATACGTTCTTGCGTCTCTTAGACTCATTGTTCTTCAGCAGGCTCATGTTTCCCGAATGGCAGGACATATTGGTTTCGTTAAAACGCTCCATCTCGTCAAGAGACAGTTTTGGTGGCCTTCTTTGAAAAAGGACATTGAACGATATGTTGCCAGTTGTCCCGTTTGTGCTGCTGCTAAACGCCCGCTGGGAAAGCTGCAGGGATTGCTCCAAGCTGTAGCTCGCCCAGTCGCCCCTTGAAGGAGATCTCTATGTATTTCATTGTCGAACTTCCTGAGAGTCAGGGACACACTGTTATCTGGGTTGTTACCGACTTGTTCTCCAAGCAGGTCCATTTCATCCCTTGCTCCAAGATTCCTTCTGCTAAGGCTCTTGCTAAGATGTTCATCTCCCACATTTACCGCTTACATGGGGTGCCCGACCGCATCATTTCGGACAGAGGTGTGCAATTCACCTCCGTTTTCTGGAAGGAATTTCTGAAACGGATTGGCTCCGCCCAGGGATTAAGCTCTGCCCACCACCCTCAGACTAATGGGGCTTGTGAGAGGACTAATTCTGTACTAGAACAATATTTACATTGTTTCATCAACTACCAGCAAGATGATTGGGTGGATTTGTTGCCGCATGCGGAGGTGGCTTATAATAATTCTGTGCATAGCAGCACTGGGTTCACCCCTTTCCGTGTAGTGTTTGGCCAGGATTTTGTACCCATTCCTGAGGTTCCTCGTGAGCAGCCCCAAGTATCATCACTGTCCAAGTGGAGTGACCGCCTTCGGCGCATTTGGCCTTTAGCTCTCCAAACTTTGAATGCTGCTCATAAGAAACAGGTTGATAAGAAACGGACTAAGCCGTATGATTACAAAGTTGGTGATCAAGTTTATTTGTCCACCAGATTTCTTCAAACTCACCAGAAGTCGAAGAAATTGGGGCCTAAGTATGTTGGCCCGTTTCCCATTGTCAAGGTCATCAACCCTGTTTCTGTCTGGCTGCAGCTGCCCAAACACCTCAGCCGGGTTTACCCTGTTTTTCATGTTAACCTCCTGAAACCTGTCTGCACTTCGTCATTGCGTCCACCTATCCCTCCTCCACCCGCTCCGCTTTTGATTGAGGGTGATGCCTTTTGAAGTTATCTCACACCTGACATTTGGGGGAAATTTGATTGGACTGTGCACAGGGATGCCAAGGGGAGGGGAATGAATTATACATTATATTATTAGCTTTTGCACCTAATTAACCAGACTCAGCTTAGCTTGCAACTGTTAGTTTATAATTAGTAAAAGTACACTTGATTTCAATTCAAATGAAGTCCAGTGGTTTTCTTTCCTGATTACTGAATGAAGTGATGCTGACAGGCCATGCTGCATTGAGGCAGTAATTGCTGCAAAAGGGGCCCAAACAAAGTACTGAGTACATATGCATGCTTATACTTTTCAGAGGTCTGATATTGTTCTATGTACAATCCTTGTTTTATTGATTGCATGTAATATTCTAATTTTCTGAGTGTGGATTTGGGGTTTTCATGAGCTGTACGCCATAATCATCACAATTATGACAAATCACGGCTTGAACTATCTTGCTTTTCATGTAATGAGTCTATCTCTTATATTAGTTTCACCTTTTAAGTTGCATTACTGAAATAAATGACTTTTGCATGATATTCTAATTTTTCGAGTTTCACCTGTAATAGTTTGTTTAAATATGATAGCAGTTCTTTATGTATTAACTATAGTATATCCATAGCAAGCAACAACATTTGTCATTATTAGGAAGATGCCAGAGTTTATAAGAACATAAAAGATAGATTAAGTCAAGGTTTAGTGCTAAATGAATGTCATATGGATTCACACACTCTGATTCCCACTCTCCTCCTGTGGTGTAGCTGTGAGCAAATGGCATCTCTGAACATCTGTTCCTATTTTCAACAGAAAGCTTGATTTTTTTTAAAATAAAAGAAGTGCATAAGAATAATGTATTCAACCAAATCAGGTTCAAAACTCACGTTATGATTTTGGCGCATTATATAGTATTTTAACAAATAGAATTGTGTCAATCAACCAAGATCCAATTCAAATACCAGTTTTGTAATTTAAAAGCGGCATTATTTAATTGAAGCTTGTGATTCAAGGACAATACAATTCAACTCAAATTGAAGATTTTAGATTTGATTCAAAAAATGTTCCATGTGTTTTAGTGAAGATGCATTTACCTATGTGTAACTGCTCCACTGTTGAGCAGAATGATATGGAGACTGGAGAAATAACGTTCTTGTAGATGACAGAAGCATAAAACATCAGCCAAATACTTTACAATATAGTTTACAATATATAATCGAGGTGGCACAGTGGTTAGAGTGGAGTACTGTAGGCTAATTCAGCTGACTGGTAACTGCAGTTCAGCAGTTCAAATCCCACCAGGCTCAAGGTTGACTCAGCCTTCCATCTTTCCGAGGTGGGTAAAATGAGGGCCCAGATTGTTGGGGGCAATATGCTGACTCTGTAAACCACTTAGAGAAGGTTGTAAAGCAGAGGTGGGTTCTAGCCGGCATTACTGCTGGTTCACTCATGTGCACGCTTTACACGTGTGCATATGCAATTCAATAGAAATGTTCTGCGCATGCACAGAACTCAAAAACAAGATGGAGGTGGTGACTGCAGTGACTGGGGAACTGGTTTGGAGGCGTGACCAGCCTGGGTCACTTCCAGTTCTGCGATCCAGGCTGGCAAACCACTACCAGTTCAGCCGAACTGGGCAGAATTGGTAGGATCCCATCACTGCTGTAAAGCACTGTGAAGCAGCATATAAGTCTAAGAGCTATTACTATTGCTATTTTGAAATCTCCTTGCACATCTTATAAGACCCTTCCCTATATATGTATTTTTTCTGGCAGGTAGATGGACCACTAACATTTGTTGAAAAAATAAATGCATGACAAAAAGCAAGTATCATAGGGCAATAGACTTTTAGATCTTTAGCAAGGGTTTGCTTTGTAAACCGTTTTTGAATATTTTTATTTTGAAGCTGGAAGAATTTAATCTCTGCCCCAGGATATTTGTTGTAGTCCTCTTGATGACATTGGAGCAGGGACGTGCAGTCAGAGGAGGCAGGGGAGGCAGAGCCTCACCATTGTCATCATGAAGAGAAAAAAAAATGTAAAAGGAAAAAGGCTGCCAGAATCACCATGGATGACTCTGCTTAGTGCTTAACCGTTTAAAAAAGCCTCTAAAAAAGTGCCCTCTACAGGAGGTGGCAGGAGAATGAGGTGCCTCATCTAGTCTGACTTTATAATCACTCAAACAGAGCTAAGCAAGGGTTAAAAGCCGAAAAATTCCTGACATAGATGAGGCACGTCGTTC
Source organism: Thamnophis sirtalis (assembly GCF_051295495.1). Classification (NCBI taxonomy): domain Eukaryota; kingdom Metazoa; phylum Chordata; class Lepidosauria; order Squamata; family Natricidae; genus Thamnophis; species Thamnophis sirtalis. The sequence goes on along the minus strand of NW_028261390.1, from coordinate 35,983,609 downwards.
TCCTGCCTACTGTAGAGGGCATTTTTTTAGAGGCTTTTTAGAGGCACTGGCAGCAACTAGCTCAGCCTGACCTCAGCTCATGCCTTTTTTAATTTTACATTTTTTTTCTTTTCACGATGGCAGGCAAGAGCAGAGTTGAAATCCTCTCTGAAACAGCTTGAAAATGTACGTGTGTGGGTTGGAGGGAGGGGGAGGAATTCAAAAAGTTTGATTGCATGCAGAGCCATGTTGCCTTTTCAAACATACAACACACACACACACACACACACACACACACACACACACAAACACACACACACAGCTGGATAAAAGTATATAAGCCGAGCTTCACTGATTACAAGTTTGAAAAGGCAACATGGCTCCACCTGCAATCAAAGGCTCGGATCGAAAGGCAGCAGGGGAATGGGGGCGGGGTATGGCAGAGGAGCTGCTTTCAAGCCATTGGAAAATATATTCAATCCAACTTCTGTGTTTGTGTTTGTTTGAGAGTGAGTGAGTGAGTGAGTGAATGAGAGAGGGATCCAACTTCTCTGCGTGCCTGTGTCTGTTTGAGAGAGGGGGGAGGGAGGGAGGGAGAGAGGGAGGAAGGAGAGGGAAGGAGAAGAAAAAGAATGAAAGACAACTTTTTTGCAAGGGAGAAAAACAAATGTCGCTTTAAATCGGAACTGAGCATGCCTGGCTGTGGAATTCTGGGAGTTGAAGTCCACAAGTCTAAAAAAATTTGAAACCCACCACTGTGTCAGTGCCTCAGCAGCCATAAACCTCACCACACCTCACTGCATTGGAGGTTATTTGAATTTTATGCCATCTCTGAGTTCTTCTGAACCATATTGTTACTTGTCTCAGGTGTTGAAATTATCTAGATTTTAGACCAGCTTCTGAAATTTTTGTCCTTATTTCAATTTATTCTTTAACTTCACAAACATACAGATCACATTCTTATGTGTAAAGAGTAGCTAACACAGCCCTCAAGTGCTGCTTTCACTAAGGTGACCAGATTTTCAGATTGGTAAAGAGGGACACCTTTGACCGGGGGGGGGGGGGGGGGCTTGATTAAAAATTTTATACAACGCAAAAATAGTATTGTAATATTTTTTTTATTTCAACATAACTACAATTTACAAATATAAATTGTAACTGTTGGCAAACATCAAAATTTTGATCACGTGACCATGAGAATGCTGCAACGGTCGCTAAGTGTGAAAAATGGTCATCACTTTTTTCAATGTCATTGTAACTTTGGTCACTAAGCCCATTATACCACCTTTCTTGCCACAGTTCTTAAGTGAATAACTGCAGGTGATAAGTTAGTAACATAGGTGAATCTGGTTTCCCCATTTGACTTTGCCAAAAGGTCACAAAAAGCAATTACATGACCCCAGGACACGGAAACCATCATAAATACGAATCTGTTGCCAAACATCAAAATTTTGATCGCGTGACCATGAGGATGCTGCAACAGTCACTAAGTGTGAAAATGGTCGCTAAGTGTGAAAAATGGTCATCAGTCACTTTTTTCAATGCCATTGTAACTTTGGTCACTAAACAGCCATGTTCCTGACTTAACAACCACCATGATTCACTTAACGTGGCAATAAAAGGTCGCAAAATGAGGCAAAAATCATTTAACAAACGTCTCCCTTAGCAACAGAAATTGGGGAATCAATCCTGGTCGTAAGTCGAGGATTACTGGTAGCCAATTGCAAAAGGCAACGTTACTTGGAACAGGTGAGATTGTGCCCGGATCCCTTTCATGCCAACATCCCATCCTGTCCATGGGGAGAACTCCACAGGCGGACAAAAGCCCCCAATCCCCTCTCAACCTCCAGCTGACTCTGCCATCTGCCATAACCACACATGCCCCTGAAAGGCAAAACTCAGGGGGCTGAATTCTACAGGGGGAGGAGTAAAGGGGGGATTTGAGGGGCAGCCCAAAGCACCATCTGTCTAAATTTGCATCAGGCAGGCAGTAACATTTTCATAGACTATGATCAGAGGAGCAGTTGATCCTATGGAGAGACTCCTCCTGCATTCACTCCCAGGCCTACAAGTGGAAGTATCCCTTCCTTCCTTCCTCCTTTCACCTTCCTTCCCTCCCTCCCTCTTTCTTCCTTCTAGCCTTCCTCCCTTTCCATTCTTTCTCCTTCCTTCCTTCCTTCCTTCCTCTTGCCTATCTACCTTCTGTCTTTCTGCTCTTTAGATCTCTCTTCCTCCTTCCTTCCTCTTTCCATCCTTTCACCAAAAATCAGGATGTTTTATTAGCATCAGCATCATTCTGCTGAAAATGCCAGATTCTGTGGTACTTCTGGATGAAATTTAGAAAATTACAGAGACATGAGGAACCATTATATAATTTCACTTGGCAAAACTCTGATTAAAATAATAGCAACAAAATGTAAGGTTTTTTAATTTTAAAACTCTAGCAAAACATAGATTTATTTCCAGTTTAGTTAATTAATGTCATTATAAAACGGAATGCAATTGATTAAATAAAAATGACTTTTTCTTTTATTAAGAATAGGAGCGGGAGCCAAGCCGGGTCATTCCTTCCAAGAGGCAACTTTCACATCGAATGACTCACTGCCCTAGACCCTCTGCAGTCCCTCTCATCTGGGCAGAATGCCAGCGAGAGTGTTGGGCTGAAGGAAGGAGGGATACACACACTCGCGTTCTCCCCCTCCCTCCCTCTCTCTCTCTCAAATGGCAAATCCGAGCAGCCGCTGCCGGGAGCACATCCCATGCTTTCTCCCAACCCCCGCACCCCTTCTCTCAGCTACTTTCTGCCTTGTGATTGCTGTCTCCAGGCTGGCTCTCCTCTCCTATTATCGTGGAAGGCATCTCATTGGGGGGGGGGAAGCAGGCCTTTTTCCATTTTCAAGGCGCTGCCGCTTCTCCTCCCCCCACCTGTTAGAAGTCCAGCCAGCTGCCCGCCAAGCTCTCGGCGGAGACTCACCCAGAGTTTTCACCACTATTTGCCTGGTGAGGGGAGGCGGCAGGTTGATGCAGACCAAATCCACATACTGGTGCAGCAGGACCTCGTCTATCTGGCTGATGTAGAAGGGGATGCTCATCTCCTTGGCCAGTTCTTCTGCCTCTTCCTGAGTGCGGCCCCAGAGCGCCTTGACCGCGAAGCCCTCATCCTTTAGAAGCGGGATGATGACCCGGGCGGTCAGGCTGGTGCTGAACACGCCCACCCTGGGCAACATAGTTGTTGCTGCTGTGGCTGCTTCTGCCTGCTTCCCTCCACCCTCACCTTTTTCCTCCTCCTCCTCCTCGCTGCGATCTGGATGCCCGACGCGCCTTCCTTTCCTCTGTGTTCAGCCCTTTCGCGTGGAGCCTCAAGATTACGAGCAATGCAGGGTTGCTACGCTAAGGGCGCCTGGTCCCAACTGGGAAATGCTGCTGCTGCTGCTTCCACTGCCCCAGGGACCAGCGGCACCCGATCCCTGCAGCAGTAGCTGGCTCTGCTCCCAGCTGTGGGCCCCTGCCACGTCCAGCACATCTTCATCAGCAAGCAGGTTGCCTGCCCAGCTTGCTGCCGCTGCCCCTCCATAGCCGGGTTATCCCAAGCGGAGCTCCCCCCGCCTAGCTGCGTTGTGCACACGTGCGAGCATTCAAGGAATCCAGCGTTGTTGTTGTTTTTTTAAAAAAAACACCGGATTCCTTGAATGCCCATGCATGTGTGCTACACAGCTAGGCATGGGGAGCTCCTGGTCGTGCACATTTGGGATGACCCGGCCATGGAGGGGCAGCGGCAGTGAGCCGGGCGGGCAACCTGCTTGCTGTTGAAGACTCGCTGGATGCGGCAGGGCAGGGGCCCATGGCTGGGAGCAGAGCCAGCCACTGCTGCAGGGATCGGGTGCTGCTGGGTCCCTGCGGCAGCAGCAGCAGCAGTTCCGAGTTATGACCGGGCGCCCTTACCGTAGCAACGCCACATTGCTCATAATCTTGCGGCTCTGCGCGAAAGGAGGGGGAGGAGGAAGGGGAGGAAAAAGGTGAGGGTGGAGGGAAAGCAGCCAGACAGCCTCCATCAGGCGATGAGGTGAGCTGTGTGCAAGGCCGCTTGGTCAGCCCGCCCCATGACTCGTGCTAGTGCTTGGCAGCGTGCAGCCACCACGCAGCCTCCAGCCCCGCAGGCCGCCCTCCTGGCGCACAGCCACTAGTCTATCTGTAGACAACATAGACTTGGAAAAATGAGTGAAAGTGTTTGCAAGAGGAAACCACGTGGTGGAGCCCAAAAAGGGGCGAGCACCCTTTCTACAAAAATCGGGACTTTTTTAAAACGCCCCATGATGCGGGAAAAATTATTAAAAAGCGTGACTATTCCGCCAAAAGCGGGACGTCTGGTCACCTTAGCTTTCACTGCTTTTTTCACTTGTTCTAGAAACCAAGTGCTAACACCTTTCATTTATGTGAATGGATCTTTTAATACATGCAGTTTTTATTGATAGACATTTGTACAATTTCTCATTGTACAAAGAGAAAGAAGTAAGGAAAGAAGTAAGGAAAGAAAGATGTCCAAAATTGCAACGAAAGGATCAGGCATGTTGGTAACTACTGTAGACAGATTACAATAGTTCATGGGAGAATTAAGATGTTGGGAAATTGTCATTAGAGCAGAAAAAGCACTAGTTATCTTTCTGTAGCAGGCAATTAACATATGTGACTCCAGAATTCTCTCTGGGTTCGTGTGACTAAGTGCTGTGAAGCTGATTGGGGTTCTCTTCTACCTTAGAATAATTTCCTTTTAATTCTGATGTATGTCTTAGCTATGATTGATTATAAGGTCCCGCTTAAATCCTCACGGAGACTAAGAAGAGGCCCCTGGACACCATAGCTATCATAATTTTCTTATTAAGACTATATCATGGATAATTTCCAGAAAGTCAGCTGTAAACCTCAGCAGGTCTCTTCTTGGTGTCTTTCACATTTTGACAATTAGCTGAGCTTTTTGAACAACAGAAACATTATATGTTTAGCTGTAAAAGTTCTAAGCTGATCAGCTTTACCTTCATCAGTACTTATCATTTTAACACTTGAAGGGGAATGTCAAGATGACTCTAATCTTCAGCAGAAAAATAAAAGCTTAAAAAGAGACTGACAAAAACTTAGGAGGTAGTCTTTAATATTTCTGTTTTGCTCTTCTTTCTCTGTTGCTCCTGCTCTTTTCACTGCTACCTGGATTAGATTTAGCCAACCTTCTATCTTCTGCAATATAGGCAGGCAAGAGACTGATTTAGTCTCGGAGGAATAAAACAAAGTTTATCTATTCTCTGCATTTTGAATAAGCAATTAAAATAAAAATGTAATGAAGTCTGTCAACCTAAGACTATTTTGCTTAATTGTGCAATCATATATAAATATATTCGAAAATGTATGTATTTTCTGAAATTTCAACATTTTTGTCAAATAAGTGGTATATATACTAACATCCTAAAATGTGACTCTACTATGGACATAACCATTGAAATCAGACTGATTATGTACTTTGTAGCCAAAGATGGAAAAGATCTATAAAGTCACTAAAAAGACCTGGAGATGACTGTGGCTCAGATCATGAGCTTCTTATTGAAAATTCAGATTTAAATTGAATAAAGTAGGGAAAACCGCTAGGCCATGGATGCCAAACTTGATCGCGTCACAGACTGGATTGTGATGCGATCGTATCACAATGTTTTTTGTCTTTGTGGAGCTAGGGTGGGCATGGCCTGCATGTGGTGTGTCCTGCCCACGGGCTGCCAGTTTGACCGGCCTGTCCTAGGCCATTCAGATATGATCTATGCCCAATAAATCATATCCCTAATTAATATGCAATTGAGGTAATGAAGAAATTTAAGGGATTAAATATGATAAAAACCATGAAGTAGCAACATTTCTGGTTTTTTTCTTGTTTCTGCACTGCTACCATAAAATCTTGTAGGGCCAAATACCAATAAATGAAATGTTTTAATTTTATAAAATACTATTATTACTATTAATATTGAAAATAATATCACAAATTAATATAAATGAAGTTAGTAAAAAAACATTATTAAGGTTGGCCCATGTCCAAGGAGTTTCAGTCCTAAAGAAATATTAAGTGTGTGTGTGTGTGTGTGTGTGTGTGTGTGTGTGTATGTTGTATTTGTGCTGATAAATAAATAAAGGGAGACTAGTATAGATCTATTTCAAGCTATTTAGCTCTCATCAGGTAGCCATACCCTTACTGGGATTTGAACCTGGGCTATATTACATATTAGGCAGACATCTTAGCCATTAGGCCACAGGCTCTGATCCATTATCAGCCAAGCCAGGATGAAAGGTATCTATTAGATTTTACAACCCCCGGTATGCTCAAATATGGGAGGAAGATCACTACTTCCATTCTCTGTCCTTCGGCTCGTCACAAGAGACCATCCAGGCAGAAACCCAATATTTTTACTGTTGCCTTTTTGTTACATATGTTGTATTTGTGCTGATAAATAAATAAAGGGAGACTAGTATAGATCTATTTCAAGCTATTTAGCTCTCATCAGCTAGCCATACCCTTACTGGGATTTGAACCTGGGCTATATTACATATTAGGCAGACGTGTTAGCCATTAGGCCACAGGCTCTGATCCGTTATCAGACAAGCCAGGGTGAAAGGTATCTATTAGATTTTACAACCCCCGGTATGCCCAAATATGGGAGGAAGATCACTACTTCCATTCTCTGTCCTTCGGCTCGTCACAAGAGACCACCCAGGCAGAAACCCAATATTTTTACTGTTGCCTTTTTGTTACATATGTTGTATTTGTGCTGATAAATAAATAAAGGGAGACTAGTATAGATCTATTTCAAGCTATTTAGCTCTCATCAGCTAGCCATACCCTTACTGGGATTTGAACCTGGGCTATATTACATATTAGGCAGACGTCTTAGCCATTAGGCCACAGGCTCTGATCCGTTATCAGACAAGCCAGGGTGAAAGGTATCTATTAGATGAGAGCTATTTAGCTCTCATCAGCTAGCCATACCCTTACTGGGATTTGAACCTGGGCTATATTACATATTAGGCAGACGTCTTAGCCATTAGGCCACAGGCTTTATTTATTTATCAGCACAAATACAACATATGTAACAAAAAGGCAACAGTAAAAATATCGGGTTTCTGCCTGGATGGTCTCTCTCTCTCTCTCTCTCTCTCTCTCTCTCTGTGTGTGTGTGTGTGTGTGTACTGTATGTATGTATGTATGTATGTATGTATGTATGTATAATTGCCATTATGCTTGAATAAGAATTACCTATACATACTGAATTATAATAAATACTAAGAAACTCAACTTGGTTCTTGCTGTTGTTCTTCTGATTTCAAAAAGGATAACTTGCTGTGGGTACAGAATTTTTGCAGAACTATTTCTAATAAAGTAAATGGAATGTAGGCTTGTTAATACATACTTCCATGATAACATTTTTTATTTCCAAAAAAGTTACAATATAATAAATCTGTTACAATTAAACGAAGTTGAATATAGTATTGCAACAAGAACTATATTTGCAGAGAGTTAAAGGTAAATCTGTACTGCAGATTTCTCAGACACAATTCCCAAACAATTTGAAAACAACAACTATATTTTACATTCACAAGAAGGCATAATCAAATTCCTAGGTGCTAGTTACATGGAAATATTATAAAAACTTTAGGAATATATATTAATACTTCATGCATGGGTAATTCACTGGAATAAAAAAACAATGCAGCTCTAGCTACATACTGCCATGATAACAGAGTTGACCAAATTTACAAGTCTAGGATATACTGTAGTTATTGCATTTTATATTTTCTTTATCCAAATTTATGTAGTTATATTAATTGTCAAGTCCAACTAGTCAAAATATATTTTAGCTACATTGAAAATACATTTTCAGTAAGGGGGTATATTTGTGTGGGGGTTATAATTGTTAACTAAAGCAATAAATAAAAACATATTCACACATAGTTTTCAAATAAATTATCATGTTCTAATGATGAAAGGCATCGAAACCTGTCAATATGAAAACAGTTATATTTTATATCCAAATTTATATGCCACTTCAAGTAATGCCTATTATATCAGAGCTCTATCAGAATTATTATTGGATGAACAAAAGACCTATATCATATGAAGGAAAAACTCAAAAGCCAGACTAAGGTAGTTATTGAATTCCAAGTCCACCTGTGGGATGAAGTCAGATAGATTAATTTGGACCAATCAAAAAAATTTTTAGCTTTAGGAAGCAGGCAATGGCAAATCACTTTTAAAATCTGACAAGAAACTGCAAGGCAATGTCTACTCAGTTGCCAGGAATCCAAAACTGATTTGAAGGCACATATGCAATTTTAACATTTATTGAAAAATATTGTCCCCCACTACTTAGAGGTTGTATCATTTGTCAGCATGCCAAATGTTTTGTTTACAGTATACACTTACAATACAGATTTTGTTCCAACTATATTTCTTCATGTATTTACAGCCTATTGTCTGTAAGCAAAGCATTTGACACGCTGACAAATAATGCAACCTTTAAGTAGGGGGGGAATCTTTTTTCAATAAACATTATTTTTAGTCACATGAAATATAGAATACCATTGAAGTGTATTTATTTCACATGTTAAAATTGTATATGTGCCTTCAAATCAGTTTTGGATTCCTGGCAACTACATGGACAAGGACTTGCAGTTTCTTGGCAGATCTCTTTTATTTAGAAAAACCTAATCTATTAAGCAGATGTGATGAAAAAATGCATTATTTATCTACTTTTGTCTTTTTAAATGCTCATAAAAGTTGTCTTTCATCTGATGATCAGATTCTTAGGATTCATTTTCTTAGCTTGGGTCCTGTGTTCAGAAGGAAACTTTTATTCTGATTCAAATCCTTTGAAGCTTTACTTGGGAGTAAGTCTCTCTTCATGCTCAGGAGGACTTGATTCAATGTAATTATGCATACAATTCTGTTTTTATTTGTTTGTATTACATTAAATTGATTGATTGTCCAATCACTATTTTACCTGTTTTACCTTTGTATTTATGTGGTGAAAAGGAAAGAAGAACTTTCATAGCAACAACTTTGTTTTTTCTGAGCTGTACACAAATAATTAAAATATCAACATGTTTTAATCACTTATTGTAGCTCAAACAATCTAATATTAAATCACATTTATGAATAAGCAATTTATAAGTAATAAGAAAAAGAAATTATGCATAATGTGAAAAAATGTTCCTTAACTGCAACTCATTAGATAAATTATGCTATATTATCTCATATTATTACAATGCTGAAAATAGAACGTAGCAATAGGGGTTCTGACACTTTCTCTTCCCATTTTCTGTTCATGTCATATCTGTTTGGAACCTAAATTATTTTAATCAAGCAATACTGTGTAGTGCCAATTTAGTAGGACAACTTCTGAAAGGCATCAGAAAGAAGCACTTTAAATGGCAACACTTTATTTTTTTTTATGACTAATAGGTTACAACAGCCAACATGGCTGAATACTAAATTTTGCCGTACAAAAGTATTCGCATTTTAAGCATAATGCTAAACCCCATATTCATTGTGGTACTAATATCAAAGGTCAGAAGGGGGAGCATCTACCCATGAAATGGCAAGTCCATTAACTGATTCTGTCAGCTTTTAGTCAGCACATAACTATCCATCCCAAAATCATTTTGAAGTACAGGAAATAATAGGCATGTCAATGAAGATAAAGAGAGCAGTGAGTTGTCAACAATCTAAAGTTATGCATAATTAGCAGAGCTATGAATAATCAGATTGCAGTGACTATCTTATAGCCAGACACTTAAAAGTTAACAAAAATGGGTGCATGGATTGCAGAACCACTGCCAGGATGAAGTACTTTGCCTCATGGAGGCATATCAATATGTAAAGGTCAACTGTATGAAGGGTATCTATGGATGGAGTGGCAAATACAATTAGCACATATTGTATTTTTCAGATTATTAGACGCACCATTTTCCTTCAAAACAAAGGCTGAAAATGTGGGTGAGTCTTATATACTGAATACAGCATTTTTTGCCTCATGAAACCTCTCCCCCTTCACCAAAATGGCCACGCAGAGCCTTTAGGACGCTTTCAGAGTGCTCCTGGGGGCTGGAGAGGGCAGAAATGAGTGAAGAAGGTCGTTTTAGCTCAATTTTGCCCCCTCACCCCCCCAGGAGCTTCCTAAAGGCTATGCATGCCCCCTTTTTTTTGACAAAAATGCACTGTTTTCAGGAAAAATTGGTCCGTTTTTGCTTGTTTTCGGGGGGGGCAGCCCACAGGAGCACTCTACAGACCTCTTAAAGGCTATGCATGCCCTTTTCTTTGACAAAAAATGACCTGTTTTGGGGGGGTGTGCAGAGTGCAAAACTGTTTTTTTTAATTTGCCTCTTCAAAATCTTGGTGCATCTTATACTCCAAAAAATATGGTACATTTTACTTGGACAATAAAATTACATTTTTTTGGGTTTGATTCAGAGGCCCAAACAATACATCAGGATTCAGGAAGATGGTTTTTCTGTTGTGGCACCTGCTCCCTGGAATGATAGCAGCACAAATATACATTTGGCTAATATACTGATGACTTTCCAGAAGTCCTTTAAAAATGGGCTGCTAAGAAACCTACAGAACTGATGTTAATTGTGTTTTATGGTACATACAGACGAATAATTTTTTTCTCTTTTTTGTATTCTCTTTGCTTAAGTCCCTTAGAATTTTTCCGAAGTTGGATGGTGTCTAAGTATGAATAATGATAATGACCCCCCCATTGATGTATTCATTTGAGCTGGATGTGAAGCTTCCATGCTCCAAGAAAAATTCTATTAGAGGTTCAACCATACTGTCTCTGATCCACATGAAGAGTGTTTTTCCCATAAATAATATGGTGATCTGTAACTTATACAAATCTTTACTATTAATCATCACCCAAGTCAACAAGGACTCCACTAGGTGTTGAAGATTTTGGACATCTGGTGACAAATGGATTATACATCTCAGCTCTGGAAAGATCAAAATCCAGAATCAGAAATAAAAGAATAGGGGTTAGCACATCAATTTCAATTTAACTGTGAAATAACGTATTCACAGAAGCAGTATTTAAAAAACTGCAAAGGTCTATCCAGGGCAATAAAAACCTTGCCAGAAATAACTCAGATTGTAGAGGCAAACCAGAAGGAGTCAGCAGTAGAGGAAGCCAGCATAACTATTGAATCATTTTCATTTCCCAACCAGGCATCCTCTCCTTTGTCTTCTCTTCAGAAAGAACAAAGCCTTCTAACTGAGCATCTAGAACAGTACAAAAATAACAGAATAAGGAGACCTGCACTGAATCTTCTTTCAAAGAAATAGCTAGCACAAATACTATAAGATGCCAATACTTCAAATATCAAAAATAAGTATGTTTACTGCAATAAACAAACTAATGCACAGAATGGCTACAATTATAAGTTAAGATCTCAGTTGCAAAATCTATAAACAAGTGAAAGCCAAATAATGCAGCACTAAAATGGAAGATCAGGCTGGAAAATAAAATAAGTATGCTAAGATCAGATGCAAGCAAACTAAAAGAGATGAAAGAACAAGAAAACCAAAGAATAACTAATCAAGAAATATCAGCTAAAAATAAGGAAGATCAAAGAAACATTAGAAATAATAAAGCAACAAATAATAACTAAAGCTAAGAAGTTTACCAAATACATAGTTCAAATTGCATATTATAGGCAGAATCTCCAATTGTAGTCAAATCAGAAATGTTTTTGCCAATTCATTAATGAAGAGACAATAATGAACCAATCAACAACTGTCAAGTAAGAAAAAGTGCAGTTCTGAGCATAGATTTTGGGACAACCCAAAGAAATACAACAAGAACATAGCTGATATAAAGGGTGTGGGTAAAAATAAAAAGAAGCTGAATTGATAAAACTTGTAATAACAGCAGAAATGGTGGTGAAAACAGGTAGGAAGATCAAGTATTTGTCAGCAGTAGGTCCTGGTTTTTGGTTGAATTATGTAAGTGATCTACACCCACTCATTGCCTAGCAGTTCAACAACAACCTACCTGATAATGAAAGATCTAGCAAATGGAAAGGGACAACTTGCTGTGGCCACTTCACCATGGCTGTCTCACCGCGGTCGACTCATCCCAGTCAACTCATTCCAGCCAACTCGCTCCAGCCAACTTACCATGGGAAAACTCACCATGGCCAACTTGCCATAGGACAACTTGCTGTGGGACAATTAGCAAAAGTTTGAACCAATAGGAAAATAAAAGAAGTCTAGTTGCCATGACTCAACTTCCAGACATTTTTTCAGCACAGATTTAATATTCACAAATAATTCTACCATATGGCCTGGCATATTTCAGAAGAGAGTTTCTTTCTTATTGAAAATAAACTCTATTGCAAACTGCTACATTTAACCTCTTCCTTCAACCAAAAAACCATAGGGTATGTAGCTTAGTTGTGAAAAGTTCTGCACATGTATTCTAGATGAGAAGATATTTTTTTAAAAAAATCCCTAAATTATTTACAATTTCCATTGTGCTAACAAATGTTATCTATTCTGTATTTGTATATGATTCTTTCAGTTCTTGAATCAGTAAAATAAAAATAAAATGAGCTTCAAGAATACAAAGAGATTCCATTTTATCAATCATTTGTCTGTTTCCCTCATCTTCCAATAATCTTAGTGATTTCATCTTACTCCTGGTTTTCAGGCTTTCTTGCTTTGACTAATCTGTATGTGTCCCATTCTACCTGAATATTATCATTTCTGTTCATATATTCCTTATTTTCTTCCATCTGACATGAAAGCTCATTGTTAGGTAGCATTTCTAGTGAAATATCAATAGCAAAATTCTATTATTAAATTTGTTAAACATTTTGTAATTTCATGTACAGTTGAATGAATTATAGAACTGGATATAATTCAGCTCATCTCTTTCTAAGGTTGAAATTAAAAACTTATGTGATGAAAAATACTTGCTGAATTTAAGTGTTTGTTGACTTATATTTTCAGAAGCCTTCAGGAGCAATGCTGATCTTGAAAGTTGAAATACATCTTCATACTGATAAATATCTTGGAACAACCATAAGATTGTATGTTGAGACCAGTGTAATATATATGGTTCTATGCTTCCAACCCATGACAGGATAAAGCAAGATGCATAGTACTGTAGTATCACTGTTAGATGCCACACTGTATATCAACAATGCTGTTAAGGAGTTTCTTATTTTTATAGAATATTTTCTTTTCTTTAGGCCTTAGCATTTATAATATTTTTTTAATTTTAGTCAGTAGCTAAAATACTATTCTAAAAAAAGTAGCTCTATGCAAAGATGTTTGAGAAACAGTTTTATTTGCTTTCAAATATCAAAAGCATTGCTTGGGATAACCCTGAAGTGACAGGTGATGAACAAATATCAGCTAGAATGCAAATAAAGTTATTTTGTAGATATGTGATTCTAACAGGCATATTTAATGTGCATAATACGTTTCTACACAAGGTCACCCAGCTGGCTTTCATGGTTAAGATGGGGCTAGAATTCATGGTTTTTGGCTTTCTGGCTTTCTATCCTGGTGCAAAACTGCCTCTGTTTTTATGTATGTATGTATGTATGTGTGTTGTGTGTGTGTGTGTGTGTGTATGTGTGTATATACACACACATACATTTGCATATGTTTATATTAACCACTCTCTCTCTCTCTCTCTCTCTCTCTATTGCAGAGGTGTCCAACTCAAGGCCCACAGGATACTTAGATCTGGCCCATGGAGCCATCCTGGAATCTGGAAAGGACTCTGCCAGCAAATGTGTGGTCTTCCTGAGCTCCATTTTCACTTTTTATCAATAAATCTTCTTTAAAAAAGAGAGAGAGAAAGAAAGAAAATCATTTGACACATAGGATTTATTTTGCTTGGCCTGGATAATTCCAAAAGAGAAAAAGAAAATTAAATAAATAAAACAGTGACATCCAATAGATGGCAGCGTATTCTTTATAATACATAGTTTCTGTTAGCAGATTAAATTAATATAGCACTCTTTCTTTTTTTGACATAAAAAGGTGTGTGATAAAAGCTCCACTAGGACCAACCTATAATGGTTTCTTATAAGTTGTTCCTAGTGAAGTTTTTATCAGTGTTTTATCAGTTCTGCCTAAAACCACTGCAGTTAGTTTCTTTTAATTATTTTTGATTGTCACTAGTCATATAAAATAACAGTTTGGATTGCTCAAAATGATCATCTGTTATATTATTTATAAACAATGTTATAAACTCCCTTCTTATTTAATCAAAGTTTCTAAACATTTATTGGTCATGGATGTGGATCCATGTGGGATTTTTTGGAGTATAAGATGTCCTGGAGTATAAGATGCACCAATGTTTTGAAGACGTGATTTTTTTTTAAAAAAAGGTAGGTAGATAGAGGGATAGAGAAGGAAAGAAAGAGAGAGAAATACAGTAGGTAGGTAGGGAGAGAAAGAGAGAGTAGTTAGGTAGGTAGGTAGGTAGATAAAGGGATAGAGAGAGAGAAATAGAGAAATACAGTAGGTAGGTAGGGAGAGAGAGAGGGTGTAGGTAGGGAGAGAGATAGAGAGAGAAATAAAGATAGAGAGATACAGTAGATAGGTAGGGAGAGAGAGAGATACAGTAGGTAGGGAGGGAGGGGGAGAGAGAGGTAGGTAGTTAGATGTTTACAGATGTATTTATCCATGTGCTGGACAAAGAAATCACTGATAATCTGCAGCACCTAAGACTTTGTTTCTGCTGGCACAGCACTTGATCAATCTAATTCTCATCAACCACTTTAACTAAAGAGCTTTCCAAAAGGGAAAAAAAAGTATTTGCACTCTGCAAATCTCCCCAAAATGGCCCATTTTTTAAAAAAAGGCATGAATAGCCTTGGGGAGGGGGCTTACAGAGTGCTCCTGGGGGGGGGACAAAAACAAGCAAAAAATGGCCCATTTTTGCAAAAACAGGCCCATTTTTGTCAAAAAAATTGCATGTATAGCCTAATGGAGGCTTATAGAGTTCTGCTGGGGCTGGTGGTGGGCGAAAAACGGCCCATTTTTTTGCTCATTTCTGCCTCCCCAGCCCCCAGGAGCTCCCTGAAAGCCTCCATAAGGCTATGCATGGCCATTTTGGTGAAGGGGGCAGTGCTTCAGGAAGCAAAAATGCTATATTTGATGTATAAGACACACCCAGATTTTCAGCCTCTTTTTTGAGGAAAAAAGGTGCATCTTATACTCCAAAAAATATGGTACATTTGTCTTCCTACTTTTTTTGAAGCTAATATTATTTAATTAATATTATTTCATAACTCCTTCTGTGTTAACACTTTGGCTATTTCTGATCAGAATGGGAAAATAAGGTACAAATGTACATGTACATTAATATGATTGAGTGGGTCCAGAGGTACTTCATGACAAGAGTACTGCACTCCTCTATTCACAATAGAATTTCCTATGCCATCAGATTTGAAATTTTGGGCTTCGACAATCTGGAACTGTGCTGCCTGCGGTATGATCTAAACAGAGTACACAAACTTGTATGCTACAACTTCTTACCTGTCAATGACTTCTTCAGCTTCAACCTCAATAATAGATGGGCAAACAATCAATGCAAACTCAAGGTAAACCGCTCCAAACTTGATTGCAGAAAATATGACTTCAGCAACAGAGTGGTCAACACCTGAAATGCTCTACCTGAATCCATTGTTTTTACATCTTCTAACCCTCACAGCTTCAACCTTAAACTGTTAAAATCTGTAAAATCTGTTTATTTAACTTAATAATTTTTAAAAGTGTCACACAAAATCTGTGGAACACAGGTGTCAAACTCGCAATTTCACATTACTGTCACATGACGTATCACCATGTTTTTGTCTGTAAATGCAAATGTTTTTGTTTATAAAGTATTATAACCTCAAGAATTCATCTGGCCACATACTGAAGGATAAAAATCATGGGATACTTTGATAGTAAAATTGTTATATCTGATACATAATATTACTTTTTCCTTCCTTCCTTCCTTCCTTCCTTCCTTCCTTCCTTCCTTCCTTCCTTCCTTCCTTCCTTCCTTCCTTCTTTCTTTCCTTCCTCCCTCCCTCCTTCCCTCCCTCCCTTCCCAATTCTTTCATTCCCTCACTTCCTTCACTTGATAGAACAATCCAATATCATAAGCTAACAGTGGACCAATTTGATTCTTAGGAACCCTTATATATTTCAGATCAGCATTCCAGATATGCTGATAGCAAAGTTTTTCTTCATTATCTATTTGTGATAAGAATCTTTCACTTTAATGTTCTTGCCCAATGCACACCCTCTGTTATGACTTCTTTTAGGGTTTTTTGAAATTAGAATTTTTCAGTATATCTGTGGAAAAAAAGATTGAAGTCAAATTCATTTTGATTGAATATATTTATATAGCAGAGTTTTTAGAATTGCAATTTCATTAACGATGTATTGTATATGTACTATATGTACCGGTTTACTGGTGAACCGGTAGCAGATATTTTGAATAGTTTGGAGAACTGGCAAATACCACCTCTGGATGGCTCAGCCCTCATCTATTTGTGGCCTCCCAAATCCCAGCTGATCAGTATCTCAGCTGATTGGCTGGATCTTCTTCTGTTGCCCTGCACAGGAGAACAGAACTGGAAAGCAGGTTAGTGGGGTGGGGAGGGAATGAGGATTTTACAGTATCCTTGCCCTGGGCTGGGGTGGAAATGGAGATTTTGCAGTATTCTTCCCCTGGAATGGGGTGGGAAGGGAATGGGGATTTTGCAGTACCCTTCTCCTGCCATGCCCACCAAGCCACACCACGCCCACAGAACTGGTAGTAAAAAAATTTGAATTCCACCACTGAATATAAACTTCATTAGCAATTCAAAGTATAATGATAGTGTATGTGGAACAGCTATATTTTTATTAGAAAAAATAGTAATTTATAGTGACAAACAATTTTTAGTGACAAGCACATCTAAAATAAATAATTTGCCTTGTTCTTTATGGTAAATATATTAATTATTTGTCACATCACATATACAGTATACAAAAAATAACATTGGTTCACATTATAAAATTATACTACATTTTTTTATTAAAAGGATGAAACTTTCTGTTCAGACTACAACATCTTATGGTTTTTTCCCTTTGCAATTTCTTGACTTTCAACATTTGCACTTTACAGTTAAACACTGAAACCCCTAATCACCCAAAATTAGAGACATGTTTGTTTGTTTGTTTGTTTGTTTATTTATTTATTTATTTATTTATTTATTTATTTATTTATTTATTTATTTATTTATTAGACTTATATACCGCTTTCAGCCCTCTCTAAGCGGTTTACAGATTTTTAGCAAATTGAGTCAGCAAATTGCCCCCACAGTCTGGGTCCTCATTTCACCCACCTCGGAAGGATGGAAGGCTGAGTCAACCTTGAGCCGGTGAGATTTGAACCGCTGAACTGCAGATAACAGTCAGCTGAAATGTCCTGCAGTACTGCACTCTAACCACTGCGCCACCTCAGCTCGGTTAATTACTGAAAGTAGTGTTTGCTTTTGGAACAATTAAAATCCATTCACCAGTTAGTTTCAAGACAGGGAAATGATTTCAAAGAGCAATAATTAACTCAAAATCTTAATTTATATTATTGACTATGTAAAAATCTCACATGAATCAAATAATAGTTTCTGATATATGTTAAAAAGTCTTTGCAGTTTTTTTTCTTATGTAAAATATAATTCATAAAGAAGTGATAGAGATAATTATATACAGCTGTAATTGGAGTATAGCATCAATAAGATTATGTTCTTTGGTTACATATTAAAATTTACCAGTGAACACCAATGAAAACCACTACACTATATATTAAAATTTAGCACTGCATATCAGTAAATTTATTTCTTAGATTTTTGTACATTGTTGTTGATGATATATCTATTCTGGTTTTTTTTTTCCTCCAAAGCTTTAGAAAAGCAAGTGCCATTCATTTTTCATCTTGTAAGAAATAGCAATTCTCAAGAGAGAAAAAATGTATATTGCAAAAGTTCAAACATCATAGATGAATCATTATTTGAATCCATATTATTCCAGGGCTGATTGTCACATCCTTGAAATATTAACATGTATCAACAAATTTGTATGGGCAGGAAAGAAGCTGAGGGTAAAGATGAAAATAATGCAAGATGCACGTGAGAGAGGAGGATTGAAACTACCTAATTTAAAACTATATTATGATGCAGTGGTATTATCCGTAATTAGTGATTGGATCAATTTAACCAATGATAGAATATTGAATATTGAGGGACACGATCTGGTATTTGGTTGGCATGCTTACCTGTTATTCAACAAAAAATAGGATAAGAATTTTAAAAGTCATATTTTAAGAAATGCTTTACTGCGGGTTTGGAAAAAATACCAATATAAATTAAATGACAAGATACCCATGTGGGCAATTCCTAGACATGCAATTGAAAATATGAATATAGCACAAAAACAGGACAGAATTACTTACAGACAGCTTCTTACCTCGGAAAGGGGGGTATTACAATTAAAATCTTTAGAGGTATTAAAAGAGGAGAAGGTAGTTCAAACATGGTTCCAGTATGGGCAATTACAGGCTAGGTGGAAAATCGATCAAAAAATTGGTTTTATCCAAGTTGAGGATAACTTGTTTAAACAAATAAGAGATCAAAGCTTAATGCATATAAAGAGGATATATAATGTATTAATACAGATGGATTCGGAAACAGAATTAGTTAAAGATTGTATGATAAAATGGGCTCAAAATATTGAAGAACCAATAATGTTGGATACATGGGAAAGAATCTGGGTAAGAAATGTGAAATTTACACAAGCTCAAAATCTGAGAGAAAATTTTTACAAGATGTTCTATAGATGGCATTTAGATCCTAAAAAGTTGGCTTCTATGTATCCAAATGTACAGCCTAAATGTTGGAGGTATGGTTCTCTCGATGCTACATATTATCATATATGGTGGACCTGCCAAAAGGTTAAGGCATTCTGGATAAAAATATGGTGGGTTATGCAAAATATTTTTAAAAGAAGGATAAAGTTTACTCCTCAGTTATTTTTACTAGGTATATGTACTGACTTTACAGTGGTAGAGGCTAACTTGATTCTGCACCTAATAACGGCAGCAAGACTGTTGGTGGCGCAATACTGGAAGAAGGAAGACTTGCCTACAATCCAAGAATGGACATTGAAAGTCACAAACTTAGCCGAGATGGCTAAAATATTGGCATATCTTAAAGATCACTCAAATGAGAGATATAAACGAGACTGGAAAAAATGGATTGACTATATACAAAATAAATACAGGACCAAGAAATTCCAGTTAGCCTATGCTTAAGATCAGAAATGATTTAAACTGTTTAAAGTTAGTTCAGTAAGAAGAAGCTAAGGTCAATGTAGAATGTCATTAATTTCTTTATTTCTTTTTTCTCAATAGATTTTAGACTGTGTTAGTTAAAAATCCATACCGTGTACGGGTTCTGGAAAGTCGGGGGGGAACGAGGAGGGGGGTTGGGGGGGTGGAGGGAGGGAGGGGCATATAAAAAATTGTACTTCAATGTTTTAATGATTGACGAATGATGAAATATTTGTGTTTTTTAAAAGAAATAAAACCTTTTTCAGAAATATTAACATGAACATGAAGCCATTCTTTCATATCCAGGAAACTATTATTTCCTCGAGAAGTTGTTTTGTTTCATATCTAGCCCACATTTAATGTAGCTCAAAATCAGATTTAGCTATCCCTGTATACAGTAGCATGTTCCTTCTCTCAGCATAATTTTTGCTGTTGGTAGAATTTAGCATATTTTTTTCCATAGTGAGAGGTTGGAGATCAGACAAAGATTCCCTGAGCAAATACAAGTTTAGGCTGCTCTGAGTGGGCTTCTTTTGGTCCAATTTTTGGGTGCTATGAAGATGACCAATAGCATGGAACATGGACATGATTACAGTGATATGGTACATAATTTGAAAACCCGACGGTCTAATTTGGTAACAAATCATCCTGGAGACCATCTAAAGAAATGATTATTAAAAGTTAGCACTGTAATGCTGGCATATAATCAATGAAAAAAACTGACTATATATTTGAGTAGTTCTCTTTTGAATGTTTCAACAATGTGATTGATGTGATACCTTACATCTTACATTTGGAATGTTATTGTTTGAAATTGCTTGTATGAATTATTACTGAGATAGAGACATTAGATTCCTTCCCTCCATCCCTCCCTCCCTCCCTTCCTTCTTCTCATTTATTTCAGTTATCCCATTCCAAATACAAAAGGAGATGCACTAGTATAGAAAGTATAAATTTCATATACTGTAGTTTATATAACTTTTTTAAAAAATGTATACAAATAATCTATTCAGATGCTTAGCTGGTATTACTTAGTATAGATTACGATGTGATTATTCCTGTAACACTGGAGTGAAAAAAAGGGAACAAAAACTCATTTGGATTTCTCATTATGTCTTACTGTACAGTCACCAAATACATTTATTGTTTCATTTTTAAAAAATGTATTATTTGACCTTACTTAAGTTCTGTTCTGTCAGAACGCAGCCATTCCCTATTGTATTTTGTTCTGACTTCAAAGTATAGTTTCTTGTCTTTTAATATAGGGTAGTGTTTATTCTTTTCAGAATAAATCATGTTATTTGAAAATATATGCTTGTCATCTGTTCCTTCACCCATCAGAGAAATTAAAACTCAGTATAAAATCTTTTGTTGTTTGAAATGAAGTTTCTGGATAAGTTTGTTGAGTCTTTGCTTCAGTTCTAAAATTTATCTCATATTTCTCAGTTAAGATGCTTTGCTTTTTATAACAGCAGAACAAAACATTATTTTTAGGTGCTTTAAGAAACTGATTGACTAAAAGCCACCCCATATAATCAACTTACAACATAATAATATTGTTCAAATGAACAAGAATATAAGCAGCAGCAGTCTTTTTTTAAAGCTTTAGGCATGTAAAACAACACTTCAGACAGGTAATGATTATTTCTCAGGTTGCCAGAGTCCAGCAATTATAACTATTTCAGTTAATTAGAACAACTGGAACTGATTCAGTTAAAAACACTTCCAAAAATAGAGTTCAGGAGATGGTGAATATAATTTACCTGATGGAGGAAATAGTAAGCTTTTCAATTGAAATGAAAAGAAAAATATAGCATGCTTGAATTTATCCAAGAACTCTGAGAAATACTCATGCAAATAACCTTAATTTTATGCTTTATCTTCTTTTGATTACTTCAACAATATTATACAAAATGTGGTGAATAAAAACACTTTTATTTGTGAACTTTATCATTTTTGGGTCTCGGTTTGCACCGGAACTGTGCATATTTGTTGTTACATGCCCTGTAACTAAGGTCTACAAATGAAGCTTTTGCAATCAACAATGTTGTAAGCATATGAACCATGTAATTACTTAGCAGAATGTAATATTTCTCTGATGGTGGATTGCTAGCATTGATATTTATAGAAAGTGTTTACCATTATTTGTATTGATTCATATTTGCACAGTTTAAAATATGGTGGCAGCCTTTCTGGGGGAAGACTTTTGTTTACTACTAGACAAGTAGAAATAATATTTTTTTATTTAAATCTCCCAACAAGTTGATTTTCTTTTTTTAGTGAATATATCCTTTAAAACATCAACAAACAAAATGAACATAATAAAATATTAGTTGATGAATTATTGTAAAATACTCCTAAAAGTATAAAAAAAACCTCTGAATAAAAATAGAAACAACAATAATGTATTAGAAATATTGTTATTCAGGCTCATAAAAAAACCTAATACTTCCTCCCCACTCATTACCCAAGTAATAGATTATATGTGGAAAATTTTCATAAGTATAATGTAGGATTCTTGTCTTATTTTTAGTTTGTTGACAGTCTGTACAAAGTTTCCCTATTTCCACGCTTTATCAAATTTCAAAGAACACCATGAGAAATTCTCCTTTAATTCAGAACTTACTTGGTGGTGGTGTAAGTCAGAACTTACTTATATGAAGTTAGCAACTTCATGGTTGTGGATTGTTTACAATATTTTTGCTAAATGGGCCAAATGACAGTATGGAAGAAAGGCAGATAGATGCCAGATGCTGCAACAGATTGACAAATTTGGTAATGTGGACAGTACGGCAAAAGAAGTCTGTCAGAAAAGAACTAATAGCATAACAGAGTTGAATGGGACCTTGGAGGTGTTCTAGTCAGCTCCATACTCAAGCAGGAAATACTATACTATTTCAGACTAATGTCTAATTTCTTCTTAAAACCTTCAATGTTGGAGTACCCACAACTTCTGGAAGCAAGTCATTAATTGTTCTAATTAAATGTTCTAATTGTTCTAACTAATATATCAAGGTCTGGCAGGCTGGCATTGGAGAATCAGAAAGTGAACATGTATTCATTCAATGGATCATGTTCATCAACAGCGTAACTGAATTGGCAGGGCACTGTGGGTACCGAGAAAGAAAAAGAGAAGTAAATGACAAAGAAAGTGGGACAGAGAGAAAAGCTATGTGTCAACCTCAAAGCAAAATTGTGCTAATTTCAACTGTTGCTGCTTCTCAATTGCCACAGAGGCTGCGGGAAGGGGAGCCACATGTGGAAGGCCAGTTACAAACTGCAGACAACAAGAATCCATTTCTGTGGGAACCAAGGTTGTTTATTTATCTGGGTTACTAAGACCGGACTGTTGCTAAGACAATATTCAGACTACTAAGTGGACAATGTGACTGAATTAATGAGGGGAGGGAAATTTGATTCTTTAACTATGCAAAAACCATGGAGATTAATTAGAGTTGGTTTTGCTATTATTTGTTCTGAATAAAGTTTAGTAGAAAGAGACTGGAAAGTTTCAAGTCTGCTTGCTTGGTTGGATTCCTCAGTTGAGACCCTGGCACTATATCTCCCTGTTCTTAGAGAAGTACTTTAACAATGACATGTCCTCTGATTTTGAAGGAATAACCGCTTTCTTTTTAAAAGCAACACACAATAAGACCTTTTTTAATTTTTTGCAAATTTGATGAGAGCCATTCCTCTCTACCTACTGAAAAGATAGCAAATCATTTGTGATCAATCAATTTATTTATTGTTAAGAATTTTATATCTTCTATTTGTATCTTTAGCTTTTTGAAAGCTTACTGTACATTTTAAGCAGATAATCATAATAGCATTGATGAAGAAGATTGAAGTGACTATTTTTTTTAAAAAAACAACTGCTTTATTAGTTTCTGGATTAGTTTCATCAGGTATTTCATTCTGATGGGTTCATATTTCTTTGCCAATTAATATATTTGGATTGACAAAATGATGAAATGAGCATTACAGAGTTGCAGTACAAACTTTGCCTTTGTGTGTACATATGAAATGTCATGAGACTTGGATGAAAGGGTAAACCTTGTGTCATTAAATGATTTGCTTGCTCTTTGGGGGAAAGCCCACTACTATGGTATAGAATTGTTTTTATGAGATGGGTAGCCATATAAATATGATAAATTAATTAATAACCATCTGAAAGTTATATCTTACAAAGATAGAAACATGAGGAACGGATACAGCTCCTTCTTTTATTATTATTATTATTATTATTATTATTATTATTATTATTATTATTATTATTATTATTGTACAATTGTATCACAGCGGCCAGTTGTTTCGCCGGATTTGGCATTGGTTACTAGTCGGGCCCCACCCAGGGGCCTAGGACATTGTAACGTATTTTCGTAATATGCGTGCAGATCCAAGCAGTGCGGCTTTTTGCATTTGACTGATGGTGATTATTATTATTATTATTATTATTATTATTATTATTATTATAACTAATACCAGTTATAAGATACACAGCTGGTATAGTTAACTGGACACAAGCTGATTTGGACCTTTTGGACCGAAAAACCAGGAAACTAATGACAATGCACTACAGTTTACATCCACGTGGTGATACGGATAGACTATATCTGCCCCGAAAATCATGTGGCAGAGGATTATTACAAGTGAAGCAAACAGTTGAAGAAGAAAAACATGCACTGACTGATTATTTAAAAGAAACTCAAGAACATCTATTAATCGAAGTAAAGAACAAAAATCTACTGAAGGCCCATCAGACGAAACAAGAATACAGAAAATATGTAATAAAATCAAGAATGGAGAGTTGGCAGAACAAAGCACTGCATGGCCAATTTCTGGGGAAAATAAAAGATAAAGTGGACAGTGAACAAACTTGGTTATGGTTAACAACAGGTACATTAAAGAAAGAAACAGAGTCACTAATCCTGGCTGCGCAAGAACAAGCTATCCGCACAAATGCCATTAAGGCCAAAATCGAAAAATCCTCTGATGATGCCAAATGCAGACTTTGCAAAGAAGCTGATGAAACTGTTGATCACATACTCAGCTGCTGTAAAAAAATCACGCAGACTGATTATAAATTGCGGCACAATTCAGTAGTACAAATGATCCATTGGAATTTGTGCAAAAATTATAAAATTAAAACAGCAACAAACTGGTGGGAACATCAGCCTGAAAAAGTCGCCGAAAATCAGATGGTCAAGATCTTGTGGGATTTCCGTATACAAACCGACAAAATACTGGCGCATAATACACCAGACATCACACTGGTTGAGAAAAATAAGGTCACAATGATAGACATCGCAATACCAGGTGATAGCAGGGTCGCCGAGAAGGAACATGAAAAAATTGCAAGATACCAGGACTTAAAAATCGAAATTCAACGACTATGGCACAAACCAGCAGTGATAATTCCAGTGGTAATTGGCACACTGGGTGCTATTCCAAAAGCACTGGAATTACATTTAAAACAGTTAAAAATTGACAAAATCACCATCAGTCAAATGCAAAAAGCCGCACTGCTTGGATCTGCACGCATATTACGAAAATACGTTATGACGTCCTAGGCCCCTGGTTGGGGCCCGACTAGTAACCAATGCCAAATCCGGCGAAACAACTGGCCGCTGTGATACAATTGTATAATAATAATAATAATAATAATAATAATAATAATAATAATAATAATAATAATAATAATAATAATAATAATAATAATAAATAGCTGCTTCATAAACAGAATACAACACAATGAAAATGGAGGGTTATCCCAGAAGTGGGGAGATCATTTTTAACACCTTCTGTTTTATTAACTCCTTTCCAGGGAAATGTGATACAGCATCATAATATAATATAATAGTATATCTCATACTGCGCACTCTGGTTAGTGGGCATGTCAAATGTTTTTGGGATACTCTAGCTAGATCCTGTCTCATTATGTTTTATGCTACCAGTATTCCTGGATAACTCAGCAGTACTATATAATTCTTCCAATGCTTCCAGTAAGTAGGCAGCAAATGATTCCCCTGCATTGTGTTGACATCCTAGGCTCCAGGGACGTGCAGTCACTAGAGGCAAGGGAGGTGGAGCCTCACCAGTCTCCTCAGGAAAAGAAATTTAAATATATTTTTTTAAATAATTAAAGCCAAGTTAGTTGCTACCAGATTCCAGGTCACAGTGGCTTGGTGTCTGCTTAGTGTTAACCAAAGCAGGAGGCGAGAGAACTCGGGGCCTCCTTTCCATGAGGAATTTTTCACCTTCTAAAAGTTAAGAAAGAGTTAAAAGGCAAAAAAGTTCAGATACAAAAGAGGCACTAATTCTCCTGCCTCCTGATCTGGGAGCAGCGAATCATGTCTTCTTGAGCATGCTTACGTTGGGCGGGTTATTTCGGAGGGCGCGCTTCAGAGGAGAGAGGAGTGGGGGAGAAGGAGGAGGCTCGCTCTTCACCCCTCCCCAACCTTCCCAGGGTCCAGATTCCCTTCGCTGCAAGCCTTGCCGTCTCTTGCATCCCAAAGGTGGGTGGGTGTGGGAGCTTTGGTGGCCCCAATTCTTCTCTGGGGGGCGGGGGGTGTCTCCTGGGGCTGCTGGCTAGATAGACTCCCGAGGAGCGACCCCTTCCCTCCTAGTCCCCTTGTGGGTGGCTGGAAATGTCCGCGCATTTCAGCCAGCCACAAAACGCTTAGCCGGTGGTTTCCTTACAAGAGCCAGGCGGGAGAAGCCCTCGCTTCTTTCTTGTGGAGACGGGCACTTTGCATCGCGGGAGCTGCCAAGCACCTTTACTGCAGACCTGGGTGCTTGGCGGCTCCCACGATGCAAAGTGCCCCGCCGCCCATCTGCTGACCTGGCCTGCGGCCGCTGCTTCTCCAAACTCCGTGCTGGAAGTCTCGGATCGCCTCTGGGGGAAGGCTGAGTGAGAAGCAGAGTGAAGCTTCTCCGCGGCCTCCCGACGCTGCACAGAGGATCTTGCAGGAGCACGTGCCAGCGGCCGGCAGCCTTGTCTCGCAGCCGGGGCTGCTCCGGGCATAAACCTCACTGCATGTCACTGCTAGGCTCCCATTCAAAAACTGTATGTGGAGTTACATTGAACTGCTCCTGTTTCAATGTGGACAGTAACAGTAACTACATAGCAGTGGTGGGTTTTTTAGAACCTATTCTGTGGGTTTGGCCTCTTTTGTGGGCAGGGCTTGGCAGTCATGTGACTGGGCAGGTATGGACAACTTGACATCACTCATGCAAACTCAGTCACATGACATCCCCCTGCAAGCCATGTGGCAAAGATTTTTGGGACTCCTATGAAGGGGAGGGGGAAGAGAGGGGAAAACCTTTCAAGGGCCGAAATTAGGGAGATTGGAGAAGGCAGGACAGAGGGGAATCCAGTAGAAAGTTATCACACACTGGGGAAAGAACTTTGGGAGATCAGAGGCAGTAAGACAGAGGGGAATCCAGTAGAAAGCTATCACATGCTGGGGAAAGAACTTTGGGAGATTGGAGGAGGCAGGACAGAGGGAAATCCAGTAGAAAGCTATCACATGCTGGGGAAAGAACTTTGGGAGATTGGAGGAGGCAGGACAGAGGGGAATCCAATAGAAAGCTATCACATGCTGGGGAAAACACTTTGGGAGATCAGAAAAGGCAGGACAGAGGGGAATCCAGTAGAAAGCTATCACACACTGGGGAAAGAACTTCAGGAGATTGGAGGTGGCAAGATAGAGGGGAATCCAGTAGAAAGTTATTGCACGCTGGGTAAAGAACTTTGGGAGATCGCTGGGTAAAGAACTTTGGGAGATCGGAGGAGGCAGGACAGAGGGGAATTCTGTAGAAAGCTATCACATGCTGGGGAAAGAAATTTGGGAGATTGGAGGTGGCAAGATAGAAGGGAATCCAGGACAAAGCTATCACATGCTGGGGAAGAAACTTTGGGAGGTCAGAAAAGGCAGGACAGAGGGGAATCCAGTAGAAAGGTATCACATGCTGGGGAAAGAACTTTGGGAGATGGGAGGAGGCAAGACAGAGAGGAATCCAGGAGAAAACTCCTGAGGTTGCCGCTGCTGTCTGGTGGTTTGTGCCGCTGGACCTCTCCATGCTTCTCCATTCACCACCTCCACTCCCAGGTATGGGACTTGACACCAAATTGGGCTAGGATAGTGCGGATGGGGGTGGAGAGCGAGCGATGGTGCTGCTTCAAGTGGCAGGGCCGGGGCAGGCGTTCTGGAAGTTACTTTGAACCGCCTCTCACAGGACCGGTAAATTTCACCATCCGGTTCTCCCGAGCCGGTGTGAACTGGCAGAAACCCACCACTGCTACATAGTAACATATATGTTTGGTCATAGATGAGATTCAACAGATAGCAAACACAAAATTATTATAGTGCAGATTTTCTTGCTACAAACATTTTTATACTCAATCTTCTGTTCGTCTTTCTTTCAAATTGATTAGATTGAAAGTAAATCTATATAATTATTGTAAGGGGACACAGTGGCACAGAGGCTTAATGAAGCTGAATGTGCTGAGCAATTACTATTTTGTAAAATGTACTGCCATTTCTGTGGTGAAAAAATGCTGACTGTATTTTGTGGTGCACCTGTGCAACAAACGGATTAACAACTGTCAGCTGCCAGGATTTCTACCATGTGTATAACATGGTAGCCTCCCTGGCCTTGTATGCCATATGCTAAATAAACAATAATAATTGTGAAAATTAGTAATATAAAACTAGCACTATGACATGAAATACATACACAATAACAATGGCTAAAACTCAGTCAAACACAGTCTGAAGGACAAACTACTTAATATTTTCTAGTAATAATACTTTAAAAGTTATTTACATAATGTGAAAATGTCAACCAGGATTTCAATTATGGTTTTAAAGATTTCAGGTCACGGTCTTTTTCTTGTAGAGTTCAATATTAATTCTATCACAGTTTGCTTTTGTAAGGCTATACTTTAGTAAAAGAATGTCAAAAAAGTTATGAAGAAATAATAATTTAACAAATCTCACCAAGAGTGAAGGCTTAAGTATGTTTTACACTGCAAAACAGCATTGAAAAATGATGAACATGCCTTGAATTTTAAGCATGTACTGGGAATCACTATACATGTTCCTTGTATTTTAACAAAAGAGGCCTTAAGTGTAAGATAGCTTGATAGACCCCTGAAGACCTCATTTGCATAGAAATATTGATTCTCACTTCTGTTTTTATAAAAAGAAACTGCAGGCTTCTCCAAGGTTTGACATAAGATTTAAATGGAGCAATCCTTAAACTTAAATGGAAAAGAAAAAGAGAAGGAAAAAATAAAAACATGATAGTAATAAAACCTTATCTATATCTAATAAATAATTGCCATATAATATTATGGTAGAATAAAAAACAAAATATTATCATAAAATACCATGTTGCTTCTTTTTTTTTTTATTAGTACAGAATATTGCTTTTCTAAGATGGGTAAGTTACACTTTTCCGAAAGCTATTCTATAATGTCTGGGATAATCATTTCCCCCCAGTTTTCAGTACATTATTCTTTTAGTTATCTCCATGCAAACACAGTAACAATTCCTAAATAGGTTCCAAAGCTTTTATATATAAATCAGTGTCATATTAACATCTTTATCATGTAATGCATTAATATACCATTCCAAAATACAATGTATCTTATGGGTCCATGAACCCTCAAATTATTTTATTTTAATCATATTTTTAAATATAGAAGTGGGATTCACTAATTCCATGGATCTATTTTTTTTAAAGCATCTCAGATGTCTCAGAAAAAGCCAAAGCCTGTGGCTCATACTGAGCTGTTAAACATGCTTAAGGTGAAAATATTGAAAACTGCTGTGAACTAGGAAAATCATATTCAATTTGAAGTTGCAAGAAATCCTCAAAACAATCATTATATGGCTGTGTGTTGAAAGTTTTAATTCCATATTCTACGCAAACTTTCCAATAAAAGTTTTTTACCATCTATTTATGAAAAGATTTTTACCATCTATTTTCATACTAGAATTTTCCAAAATGTTAAATATTCATGAGTTTAATTATCAAAAGCATTCTATGTTCAATATGGCCTGAAGATTTCTCACTACCCATACTCCTTGAAATAAAACACCTTTCCTACAATATATTATCCCAAGAAGTTGCTATGATTGAAACGGAAATAATAATTAAAAATATGTTTGTGTTTTTAGGGTACATTATGTTGATGTTCTGTGTATATTTTGCATTTTTTCCTAAATTTAAATAAGAACATTTATTTTAAAAAAAATGAGACTGAAAAAGAAAACATTTGTTTGAAATGCACACAGGTTTTGAGTAGAAGCAACATATTATCTCTCCAGGGAATAGTGATGAACCATTGTCAAATTCTGTGCTGTGCATAACTTCTGCCTTTCTTTTGGATCTGTCACCCACATAATCACACCTAGGTAATTTCATTGATCAAGCTTTGATATCGTTGTTAGAACAACAGGAAGGACTGAACAGTGAACAAACAAAATATGTTGACTGTGGAAAATGAGAACTGCAAAGGAAACCCAGACTGCAGCAACAGAATTTCATTTTGTCAAATGGCCTGAGGCCTAAGTTGTACTAAGTTTTTATTCACTTACACCACAGTAAAGAAAATAAATAGAACAATTTGATGGAGACTGTTATTAATGTAATCTTTCTGGGATTTTTCTTTCTAAATACTTTTTTATTTATGTTATTGTTCAACCATATGATCCCAATGCACATTTCAACCAATGAGATATATCTGTTTACGAACTGCTGATTTGCAAATGCTTATAACATGAGTATCTCGATGAACCAATGTCAAGGTCTTAGACCAGAGGTGGTATTTAGCAGGTTCTGAACAGTTCTGGTGAATCAGTAGTGGAAATTTTGAGTAGTTCGGAGAACCGGTAAACACCATCTCTGACTGCCCTCCCCATCCAATCTATTCTCTGCCTCCCGAGTCCCAGAATTCAGGAGGAAATGGGAATTTTGCAGTAACCTTCCCCTGGAGTGGGGTGGGAATGGAGATTTTACAGTATCCTGCCCCTGCCATGCCCACCAAGCCACTCCCACCAAGCCATGCATGCCCACCAAGTCACATCCACTGTCTTAGACAGTGCTTTAAGCTGTCCAAGTATTGCTTGGAATGCAGTAAATGCGCACTAATCTGTGCTCACACTTTTTGTTGCAAACTGACAGTCTCTCCCAAACTTTTCAGAACTTCTCTTTCCTTGCATTAGTTCATTGTTAATTTGCATAAAGGATTGAGATCCTTACATTTGATTGTCTTCTATGGAGGCAGCTTCAAGAAAATATTGCAACACAGAGATTGGTATTGTATCTGGAATTGAGATTTCTATATTCAGTGAATTCAAAGACTTAGAAAAATACAGTGCAGAACCTATTGTCTATATGTACAATGTTATATTAACACATGACTCTAATGATCAGTTGGCCAGGAAAGAATGGCTTTTTCTAGTAAAAATCCCATCATTATCTGACTGCTTAATGGGGACCAACAACTTGTTTGGTCAATGAGAAAGAAGTTAAAAATGTTTGAATGTGTGTTTGTTTTTTTGTATGTATGTATATGTGCATTTCTTATGCTCGCGTGTGCGTGCACACACACACACACACACACGAATAGGTGTAACTAGTAGCTCAGAAACTTAAACAACTTTAAGAGTTTAGCTTGCACCATCATACTGTCAATTTTTATTAAATCCTGTGGATGTCCTGTATTTGATGATAGTTATAACCTCATCATTTCCACTCCATATTAATGTGATGCTACTATGTGATTTTCATTACACTTTTATGTGGCTGATAGGAATCAAAATGGCAAGAGCAGAAAAGTTTATTAAATTCTGGTACACTTTTTGCTGCTTAATATTGCAGGAAAAAATATGTACTCTTGTCTGTAAGACATATTTTAATAATGTCTGCTACATGTATTCCTAAATTGAACACATAACACCTGTTTTTCATGTTTCCATACTTAAATTGTATACTTAAATTTAATTTCCATATTTAAAGTACATGCATAAATTGCCCCACAAATATACTGCATATTAGAAAAAAGCTGACCAATACCAAAATAGTAATAAGAAAAATAAAGATAAAACTTACATATAACTAATTAATTAATGACCACATTTAACACATGTCTAACTGGATCTCCATTATTGTACAACTAATAAAGACCTGATTCAACTGAACAAGTCAATATGTTCCAATATGATACCTAATAAATCACATTTCAGAATGACATCATGTTTTGCATTTTGTAATAATCAGAGCTCTCAACTTCTTTCTGGCTGAAAACTGAAAAAAATTAGTTGATAATAAGACAAAGATTCTGATTTTCTTATATTTACAAGTTCTTGTACTGATCTGGTTTGAGACAATTTTATTATCTCAAAGAGAGAAAAACATGCAAAATAAATTTGTGAACTCTGTCTTGAACTGATTTTTCGTAATTTAAATTAATGTACTAATTTTTGCTCAAAAGGCCACCAGTTTATTCAGTGACTGTTATTAACTGTTGGAATTGAAAATAATTATGCAAACATTGATGCATAATGTTTACTGGTTGATAGTATCACTACATGAACTCTGATACTTCTAAAAATATCCCATTTAAACATGTGATATTACCCATACCAAGTTGATAAACATATACAGTTATGCGCGCACACACACACACACACACACATATACACATGTGTGTGTGTGTGTGTGTGTGTATATATATATGTTTTTTTATGTTTTTTTATTTGTGCTGATAAATACACACACATGTATATATATATACTGTACACCCACACACTCTCTCTCACACACGTTACTATACAGAAGCTAAGAGGTTGAGGGAACTTGTTAAAAATCTAATGACTTAACAATTCCCTGTTTCTCATTACATATCATGTTATATGATGCCAGTGGACTTCATATTTGATAAAATTACTAGCGCCTAATTAAGGGATAGTGAAAGATGATAATATATGAGAGAGTTACAAATTGTTCTTGTGTCATTTTCTTCTTTCTGCTCCAATGGTTGCAGATTGTTCATTTTAACAAAATTCCACATGAATAAATATATGTTTTGTTAAATAAATGTGAAAATATCTGGTTAAAAGAGCAGCTAAGCTTTGATCTGATTCTTCCTCTCTGGATTTTCTGTTTCATCTTTTTTATAATATTTTTATATGTTTAAGTTGTAGTTATGCATAGCAGGATTAAACCTAGTTATGTTTCTGTGTATTTGTTTGTGCATTTTTATGTATCAGACTTCCAACTTCAGTCTCTTGAGAGGCATGTCATTCCAGTTAGTGCCGCTCCACTTAAATATCTCCAAATGCAATCTGAGTTTTGGTCATCTTTAAGAGAAATTAAGAAAGAGGAAAAAAGATAGTACTGCTGCCAATCCTACTTTTTAAAAAAAAATAAGAGAGAGAGAGATGGGGTGGGGGGAAAATAGGTATGACACTGACTCTTTTCAATAGGCAGCTTTTGCTGTATTACATTAAATTATATTGAGACAACCTCAATAAAATAAACATTTTAATCATGTTTATATTGCCAGAGAAGAGTTGTAAAATCTTATCTCTGGTTACCGTGACCAACCCAAATTTGATTTTGCATCATTATTTGGGACACATATTTTTGGCTTCATTTGTGAATTGTAAAACTATTTGATAAGTTTCTTACAGCATATTTTTCTTTAAAGCAGACTTTGCACTATTTGAGAGACGATGCAGCTTCTTACACTTTGTTGCGAGATGGAAGTATCCATAAACAAAGATTTTCATGGGTTGGTTTTCATTTCCATTTCATTTGCAGTACAAGATCTTGCTTTAAGAACTATAACTGGTTTACACATATTGTTTTATAGGAAGAATGATCCCAATCCAGTCTGGTTCAGCTTATTCTTCACTGCGTGGCAGAGGTTGTCCAGATACAGGATTCAAGATCCAAGGGATGAAATCAGTCACTTTCCATGTATAATATATCTGGAATGCCCTCCCAGCCAAGGGGTTTATCCGATATCCACACTATAAATGTACGGTACTTTTTATATAGGATATTCACAAATTACACACAATGCTAATAAGAGAAAATAAATCTCTTAAGCAAATTAGATACAGTATGAGTGATTGACTTAACCTATGCTGACCACATTTTTGTGCATGGCTTTTTGAGGGAAGTCACAATTATCTCTAAACGCTACATTAGTTTCATGGGACAATGCATTAGCAGCTTGTTTATCTTGTATAAGTCTGTGTTGTTGACACATTTTATTAATTCAGATTCAAATAGCGATGATAATTCATAGCCATGCCTTCTCTGTTTTAGCTGTTTGTATTTTCTGACATGTTTGTGATTAAGAAATGTGTAAATGATTTTAGATGATACCTCAGAAGATCTATTTATTGTTTGCTCAGGGCTTTATGTCTTGAATGGATAGTGTTTCAACTTCCATGTTGAAGCTCTTAATTCTAAGTATAGTATCTTCTAAACCTACCATTCTTATGTTTGTTGTACAGGTTAAATGGATATAGAACAATGCTGCATTCCATTAATCCCTGTCTTGTTTTAAGCCATTCTGTTCTCAACTCTCATTTGTGATAGCACTTTACTGTTATTATTCCTTAAAGAATAATCATATGAACTGCATACCATCAATATGAATACATTTAATTTTATAGAGTGATCTACAAAATCAGAATTAAATAAAAATAAACATATTTCTTAAATTGTCTTTCTCTGCCTATTATTCATAAATACTAGATAAATCATATTATGCTCCTCTGCCCAGTCATTGGATATTGCTGTCTCATGTTCGTCTTTGTAACAGTTTAAGCATTTTTTTGCTAGAATCAGTATCAGTACAATAGTTTAATAATGTACATATTTTCTTGCATTTTCATTCATTTCCATTCTAGGAATTCATTTAAATTCTAGGCTCTATTATTTGTTAATATAAAACTGTTCACACTTTAACTGCAGCTTGAAATACTTAATTGATATTTTATCTTCATCCTTACAGTTGGATAGCTAGTTTACTCATATCTCTCTTTGCAAATGTTTCTGTCATTTCATGGGTTTTCTTGTAAAGGTTTTCAGTAAGTTAATGAATTAATCTTCCAAAAGGGGTAGCAGAAACATCAGTATTGGACAAAGAATAATAGGCTAAATTATGGATTAATGGAACTTTATTTTGTCTAACTTCTTTTAATGCTTAATTGACAAAATAATAGAGGAAACTTGATAAATTGGTAAAAAGTTGAAGAATCTTAGGGTCTCAAGTTTGAAGTTATATATTTTGCTATGTTGACATCATATTGTTTCTTACTGCAGCTCAGAAGAAGAAAGCCTGTAATGTGAAGGAACAATTTTAGCATAAATTGATATTCCCACATCACTGCCATTACTTTATTGTTGAAATATTCACAGCCATTGTTTCCAACTTGATTCCCATCTCCCCTTGTGGCAAGTAGTAAAAACTGTGAAATGACCCTCATGATAACGCTGTGGACAGCAAAACATTAAAGCAATGTCATTATCTGTTTATATATCCAGTAGGAAGTCCCATATTTCTCAGCACATCAAACAATAAAGGAGAGATATGTAATATGCTACCCAAGGGCCAAATGAAACTTGCTGCTACATCACATAATGTGGATTCCAGCTGCCTGACTCCTTTAAAGAATGAAGACACAGGTGGTACTATATGGGTTTATAGAGCTAACAGGCTAAACCATTGAGTGATTTCTTTTATTTCTGGTAGGTGAGAATATATAATTGCAAAACCTATAACTTCTTACATTTAATTTATCATAACTGCTTAAGAGTAGAAAACAATTAATTGCAAATTAAATTTCATG
Source organism: Thamnophis sirtalis (assembly GCF_051295495.1). NCBI lineage: Eukaryota > Metazoa > Chordata > Lepidosauria > Squamata > Natricidae > Thamnophis > Thamnophis sirtalis. The sequence goes on along the minus strand of NW_028261390.1, from coordinate 35,948,340 downwards.
GCTAACTTAACTGAAAATATTACAAGAAAATGACTAATATGTGAGGCAACAGAATTAAGATATACAGAGTCAGAGGATATTACAAGTGCAGTCTTTACACTCTATTCTGAGTCATCAGTAGCAACAAACAATTCAGACCCCCAATTTAATGCTGTTACATTTCCTGACAGAAAAGCCAAGGGTGAACAAGATAGCTTTTTGAGAGAAAAGTTTTCTTGAAAGTAGCAGAAGCATTAAAGAAGTAAAATGATAGAAGGGATTGAACTTGCAGGAACTTCTGTGAGAATGAACATGTCATACTGGAATTCAACATAATGCAGGCAGAAGTAATTGAATGAAGTCAAACTAGTGTCTAAGACTTTAAGAGAACTGACTTCAACAAACTAAGAGAGTGTTTAGAAAGGATTCTACAAAGAAGGGAAAAACAACTCAATACTTGTTAGTGCCTCAGTCCGTCCCTGGAGGGAACGGCTTCTCCAGGGCGGCACCTGGGCACAACAATCAAGGGGGGTCACCCACGAAGCTAATCCTAGAAAGAACTTGAGGGCACGAGATCTCTCTGGGTGAATGACCACTTTATTATGTAGCAAGGCTGAATATATAAACTTTCATACGCAAATGAGGTTTTCAAACATTGCAAATGTCATTGGTTACAAATTATGCATCTGGACCAATAACAGAATTAATAACTGCGTGCTTCCTAAGTTTCACGTGTAATGAAACTAATGAAACCTACTTAGCGTTTTCAAGCAAGTACAAAACAAGCAAATTCTACAGGTGTCAAGAACAATTTGTGGTCGGCTACATCCGTCCTGTGTGGCTAGATGTGCTGTCTAAACCATTTCCTATAGAAGATTTTGCTGCCAGTTACGGCCTAGCAAAAAGGCCTGCTAACAGACAGTGAAGGCATGAAAGGAAAGGCATAGGATAGCAACAAATACTTTGGAATCGCAAACCAACCTAACATAATACTACAGAGGAATAAAAACAAGAGACAACAGATAACCCTGGTTGCATAAAGAGCTCTTTTAAAAACAGAGAGACAAAAAATGAAAGTATAAAAAAATGGAAAGAGAGACACATAACTAAAACAGAATACAGCAAATAGCCCAAATCTGAAAGAATTCAGTCAGGAATGGTAAGACTCAAAATGAACTAAGACTTGCAACAAATGCCAATAATAATAATAATAATAATAATAATAATAATAATAATAATAATAATAATAACAACAACAACAACAACAACAACAACAACAACAACAACAACAACTCCGCCGTTGCCGGTCCCAAGCCCGGATGAGAAAGGAGGAAGGTTGGGATCAGGTTGGCATCTGGTCCCGTAAAAAAACCCCCGCCAACCAATACAATATGGTGAAAAAAACGAATAAGAATTCCATACCGCATCGGTCGTCGCGCGGGTTAACAAGGGCCGCGGCGGATGTTGGGGTCCCTGGACATCCGTCGACAAGTGGGCTACAAGTGGACCAGCCAACAAAACGACAAAAATATAGTGCAGATGAAAACCGTGCCATAATGGCCTGTTACTACAACTCAGAGCCAGAAAAAAGAGGATATTTAAAGCGAATGTATGAATTATGGAAACAACAATATCCAGATTCAAATGTTAGTGAACAACGACTAGCAGATCAAAGGCGATTTATTATACAGAATAAAGTGTTTAGTGAAGTTGAACATGAGGAAATTCAGGCAAATTGCAAAACCCAAAAAACAATATCACAAGCGGAAATAACTGATATTCAAGACACAACTAAAGACACTATAGTAGAACTCCCAGAAGAAGCTCTCAGGGAGGAAATAACATCACCACCACTAGAACCAGTTATCACTGAACCAACTGATGAACTAACTCAAAAACAAAAAGAATTGAAGGATAAGATCATGGAGCATTTTCTGCTTAATGAGGAAAGGCAACGTTTACCATCACTAAAAACTGTGCCTAAGAAAATTTTGGCCCCTATCATGAAAATGGTTAATGCAGTGTTTTCAACAATTGAACCGGAATCCATCTTGGAAACAAACCAGTTAATGTACAGCACAGCTGTAATAGTCACTAATGAACTAGGCATTAAAATTAAAGTACCTAGTCACACAACAGAAAAAGCATCAAAGCCAAAGTGGAAAATCCGTCTAGAACAAAAAATCAAAAAATTAAGGGCAGATGCTAGTAACTTAAAGAACATGCATGAGCAACGGCTTAAAAACAACAAAATCATAGATCGGCTAATCAGAAGATATAGATTGGATACAAGAAACATCAATGAAGCTGTAGAGATTGTAAAACAGCAGATAACAGCAACAGCTAGAAAAATTGAAAGATATGAGGCACGAATCATCCAATATAAACAAAATCAGCAATTTCGATCAGACCAACGGCGTTTTTATCAAAGTCTTAATGTGAATGGTGACACCAAAAGTGAAAAACCAGAAAAGCAGGCCACAGTTGAATTCTGGAAAGAATTGTGGGAAAATGCAAAGGACTACAACAAGGAAGCAAAGTGGATACATGACTTTGAGAAAAGCATTGGCAACAAACAAATGCAAGTATTAGAAATAACAACTGAGATGATCAAAAATCGAGTTAAAAAGGTAAAGAATTGGACATCACCTGGAAAGGACCAATTACATGGTTTCTGGCTCAAATATCTGACCAGTTTACATGCAATATTGGCCAGGCAACTGAATGAAATTTTACAAAAGGGCCAAATTGATGAATGGTTGACAACTGGAAAAACATACTTGATTCAGAAAGATGCAACTAAAGGAACAACACCTGAAAACTACAGACCAATAACATGCTTGCCAACAACCTTCAAATTACTCACAGGCATTATTGCAGATAACATGATGGATTATTTGGAAACAAACAACATCTTGCCAGTAGAGCAAAAAGGCAACAAGAGAAGGAGCAGGGGCACAAAAGATCAGCTTCTAATTGATAAAATGATATTAGAAAATTGTAAGAACAGAAAAACGAACTTGAATATGGTCTGGATTGATTACAAAAAGGCATTTGACTCACTGCCACATAGTTGGATCATAAAATGCTTAGAAACAACTGGCATTAGCAAAAATATTACATCCTTTACTGAAAAGGCGATGAAACAATGGAGAACTGAGTTGGCAGTAGGGAATGAGATCTACGGAATGGTTAATATCAAGCGAGGAATTTTCCAGGGTGATTCACTTTCACCTCTTCTCTTCATCATCGCAATGATCCCACTATCAGTAATCTTAAAAAAAATGAAATTAGGCTACCAAACAGCCAAAGAAGCTGAAAAAATTTCACATTTACTATATATGGATGATTTGAAACTCTATGGAAAGTCAGAAATAGAAATCCAATCATTGACAAACACAGTCCGAGTATTCAGCACCGATATTTCAATGCAGTTTGGCATGGAAAAATGCGCCACTGTATCCATAAAAAGGGGCAAAATCACTGCATGTGAGGGAATAGAAATGCCCAATGGCCAATTAATTAAATGCAAAGAAAATGAAGCCTACAAATACTTAGGCATTCTGCAGTTGGATAACATCAAGCATGGAGAAGTAAAAACTATTGTCAGGCGAGAGTACACCAACAGAGTTAGGAAAATTTTAAAATCTAAATTGAATGGTGGAAATACAATCAAGGCCATAAATACCTGGGCAATACCAGTTATAAGATACACAGCTGGTATAGTTAACTGGACACAAGCTGATTTGGACCTTTTGGACCGAAAAACCAGGAAACTAATGACAATGCACTACAGTTTACATCCACGTGGTGATACTGATAGACTGTATCTGTCCCGAAAATCAGGTGGCAGAGGATTATTACAAGTGAAGCAAACAGTTGAAGAAGAAAAACATGCACTGGCTGATTATTTAAAAGAAAGTCAAGAACATCTATTAATCGAAGTAAAGAACAAAAATCTACTGAAGGCCCAACAGACGAAACAAGAATACAGAAAAGATGTGATAAAATCAAGAATGGAGAGTTGGCAGAACAAAGCACTGCATGGCCAATTTCTGGAAAAAATAAAAGATAAAGTGGACAGTGAACAAACTTGGTTATGGTTAACAACAGGTACATTAAAGAAAGAAACAGAGTCACTAATCCTGGCTGCGCAAGAACAAGCTATCCGCACAAATGCCATTAAGGCCAAAATTGAAAAATCCTCTGATGATGCCAAATGCAGACTTTGCAAAGAAGCTGATGAAACTGTTGATCACATACTCAGCTGCTGTAAAAAAATCGCGCAGACTGATTATAAATTGCGGCACAATTCAGTAGCACAAATGATCCATTGGAATTTGTGCAAAAATTATAATATTAAAACAGCAACAAACTGGTGGGAACATCAGCCTGAAAAAGTCACCGAAAATCAGATGGTCAAGATCTTGTGGGATTTCCGTATACAAACCGACAAAATACTGGCGCACAATACACCAGACATCACACTGGTTGAGAAAAATAAGGTCACAATCATAGACATCGCAATACCAGGTGATAGCAGGGTCGCCGAGAAGGAACATGAAAAAATAGCAAGATACCAGGACTTAAAAATCGAAATTCAACGACTATGGCACAAACCAGCAGTGATAATTCCAGTGGTAATTGGCACACTGGGTGCTATTCCAAAAGCACTGGAATTACATTTAAAACAGTTAAAAATTGACAAAATCACCATCAGTCAAATGCAAAAAGCCGCACTGCTTGGATCTGCACGCATATTACGAAAATACGTTACGACGTCCTAGGCCCCTGGGTGGGGCCCGACTAGTAACCAATGCCAAATCCGGCAAAACAACTGGCCGCTGTGATACAATTGTATAATAATAATAATAATAATAATAATAATAATAATAATAATAATAATAATAATAATAATAATAATAATAATAAGCTGATATAGTTAACTGGACACAAGCTGATTTGGACCTTTTGGACCGAAAAACCAGGAAACTAATGACAATGCACTACAGTTTACATCCACGTGGTGATACTGATAGACTATATCTGCCCCGAAAATCAGGTGGCAGAGGATTATTACAAGTGAAGCAAACAGTTGAAGAAGAAAAACATGCACTGGCTGATTATTTAAAAGAAAATCAAGAACATCTATTAATCGAAGTAAAGAACAAAAATCTACTGAAGGCCCAACAGACGAAACAAGAATACAGAAAAGATGTGATAAAATCAAGAATGGAGAGTTGGCAGAACAAAGCACTGCATGGCCAATTTCTGGAAAAAATAAAAGATAAAGTGGACAGTGAACAAACTTGGTTATGGTTAACAACAGGTACATTAAAGAAAGAAACAGAGTCACTAATCCTGGCTGCGCAAGAACAAGCTATCCGCACAAATGCCATTAAGGCCAAAATCGAAAAATCCTCTGATGATGCCAAATGCAGACTTTGCAAAGAAGCTGATGAAACTGTTGATCACATACTCAGCTGCTGTAAAAAAATCACGCAGACTGTGTCAGCACTCCTTCATTGGATAATCAGGAAAGAAAACCACAAGACACCATTGATAGAAATCAAATGTACTTTTACTAATTATAAATGAACAGAAGCGTAGCAAAGAGAAGACTGATTATTTAGGCGCGAAAGCAAATGATATATAGAATAACCCATTCCCCACCCCTTGGCATCCCAGTCACAGTCCAATCATAATTCTCCCAAATGTCAGGTGCGAGATAACTTCGAAAGGCATCACCAAGATGGAATGTCGGTGCCGTTGGTCTTGGCGGGAAACCTCCTCCGCATGCGCAGTAAGACAGGCAGCAGAAACTCCAAAATCTTCCTCCAGCAGAATTAGTAGTCCCCTCCCAAATACCATACCCCCCTCCCCATTTCAATGGCAGCCGAAGCAGCAGCAAAGCAGAGGCTGACATCCAGCCCTCCTCTGGAAAAAGGCAGTCAGATCTGGAAAACGACAAAACACAAACAAACAGACGAACAACAAAAAACAGAAAAAGAAAAATAGGGGGTGGGGGGAGAGAAAGTCAGGATGGAGAGACAACTAGGGCTTGTCAGGATAATCAGAATAGAACTGGCGGAGCAGTTGGAGGGCCCGGAGATGGGACTTGTCCAACCACTCGGCATGAGACAGGGGAAAATGCTTCCAAACCACCAGGTACTGAATCCGATTCCGGCATTTACGAGAGTCCAAAATTTCTCGAACTTCAAAATGCTGTTCACCATCAATCAATAGGGGGGGCAGGTGGCGGATCCACTTGCGGACGTAAAGATGAAAAACGAACAGGTTTAATGAGATTAACGTGGAAAACAGGATACACACGGTTGAGGTGCTTGGGCAGCTGCAAGTGAACCGAAACAGGACTGATGACTTTGAGTATGGGAAACGGGCCCACATACTTAGGACCCAACTTCTTCGATTTCTGCGTAGTTTGAAGGAACTTTGTGGATAGATAAACCTGATCACCCATGTTGTACTGATAAGGTTGAGCACGTTTCTTATCAGCCTGTTTCTTATGCGTGCGATGCGCAGCATCCAAAGTACAAAGTGCCAAAGGCCAAATATGCCGTAACCGCTCATTCCACTCGGAGATGGATGAAACCTGCGGCTGCCCAAGAGGAACTTTGGGAATAGGAACAAAGTCCTGGCCAAACACAACTCGGAAAGGGGTGAACCCAGTGCTGCTATGTACAGAATTATTATAAGCCACTTCCACGTGCGGCAACAAGTCCACCCAGTCATCTTGCTGGTAATTGATGAAACAACGTAAATATTGTTCCAGAACAGAATTAGTCCTCTCGCAAGCCCCATTAGTCTGAGGGTGGTGGGCGGAGCTTAAGCCCTGGGTGGAGCCAATGCGCTTAAGAAATTCTTTCCAGAAGATCGAAGTGAATTGCATGCCCCTATCAGAAATGATGCGATCAGGCACGCCGTGCAACCGGTAAACATGAGAAATGAATAGTTTAGCGAGCACTTTTGCAGAAGGAATCTTTGGGCAAGGTATAAAATGAACTTGCTTGGAGAACAAGTCAGTAACCACCCATATGACAGTGTGCCCCTGGCTCTCAGGAAGTTCGACAATGAAGACCATAGAAATCTCCTTCCAGGGGGCGACAGGGCAAGCTACAGTCTGGAGCAAACCCTGCGGTTTCCCCGGCGGGCGTTTAGCGGCCGCACAAATGGGACAGCTGGCGACATAAAGTTCAATGTCCTTCTTCAAAGAGGGCCACCAAAACTGCCATTTCACCAGATGCAGCGTCTTCACAAAACCGAAGTGCCCCGCCAACTTGGAATCATGAGCCCGTTGGAGAACAACGAGATGAAGAGAGGCAGGGACGTAAAGTTTTGCTCCAATCCATGGCAAATCATCCCTCATGGTGCATTCACCTTGATGCTGCTGGAACCAATCATCATGAGGAAGGGCATTCTTGAGGTCGGAAAGAAAATCTTGGGACACGTCCACCTTAGAGCGTGTCTGTTGCCTAGTAACAACAGGAGCAGCGAGGCTTGATGGGGGAACAACGGGCTGGACAACGCTGATCTTAGAGCAGTTGTATTGAGGGAGTCTGGACAAAGCATCAGCCATGAAGTTCTCCCCCCCCCCCCCGGTATGTACTTGAGTGTGAAATTAAAACGATTGAAATGCTGAGGCCAGTGCATCTGCTTAGGGGAGAGCCGCCTGGGAGTCCTCAAAGCTTCCAAATTCTTATGGTCAGTCCACACCTCAAACGGGTGCTTAGCGCCCTCCAGGAAGTGGCGCCATGTGGCCAAAGCCCAACATACAGCAAATGCTTCTTTCTCCCAGATCGCCCAACGTCTCTCAGTGTCTGTGAGTTTACGAGAGGTGTAGGCACAAGGTTGTAAATTACCTTGGTCATTGGTCTGAAGCAATACGGCCCCCACCGCCATGTCGCTGGCATCAGCTTGAACGACGAAGGGCTTGTCCATCTCCGGATGCTTCAGAACCGGCTCCTCAGCAAAAAGTCGTTTCAACTTTTCAAAAGCAGCTTGACACTCCATGGTCTAATTCAATGGCTTGCTAGCCTTGGGTTTCGGCCCACCTTTGGACTTCAACAAATTAGTGATGGGAAGTGCAATTTTGGCAAAAGAAGGGATGAACTGACGATAGAAATTGGCAAAACCCAAAAATTTCTGCAGTTGCCTGCATGTACTTCCACTCAGTGACCGCCTTGACTTTATTTTTTATTTAAAAAAATTTTAATTTTTAATTTAAAACAAGTACAACATCTTTCTTTACATGCTATAAAAAGTGTGTCAGTCACAAATAAACTTTCATGCATCTCCTCCACAGTCAACAAACATAACTCATATTAACTTGAGCATTTTAACTCAAATATTCATACATATCACCATCATCATATATCCATTTTCATTTGACTGTAATTATTATTTTAAAATATTAATAAAAATAATAATCTTAAACAATACATGCCCACACCAGTGGGAAAAGAAAAAGTCAAAAAAAAAAAAAAAGAACAAAAGACAAGGCAGGGAAGAAAAAGCAAAACAAAAAACAAAAACAAAAAAGAAAAGAACACAGGTATATATTATATAAAAAAAGTATATCAGCTGGTTGCAACATGTTTTGGTGCATCTCTTCCATTAATTCATATTAATTCAAATATCTTAACTCAAATGTTTACCATATTAACATCATTATACCTCCACTTTTAGTTGACTACAGTTATTTAAACATCCTTCATCCTTAACTATGCCAAAGAATTAATCCATAACACCTGCTGACATTTCATTTACTTGTTTGTAAAATCCTCTATTAACATCAAATCCTCATATCCTATTTTAGCTGAACATCCATAATATTTAATACCAAAAATTCCATCTTCCATGCAGTATAGTTTATTATCATTCTCCCTTCTTTATGTAGTTATATCATATATCATAACATTTTCCCCATATTAATTAACATTTAACTGTATATATTTTATTTTATTTTTTAATAGTGATAATTATTGTGATTAATAACCTTTGTATATAATCCAAAAGTATTTCCAACCTTCCTTTCTCATATCCAATTATTATTTATCATATCAACTCCACATTATATACATTACTATCAATATCAATTATTATTCAGCTATATCTATTACAAATAAGAGTAATTAGATTTAGCTAATTTTCAATTGTATTCTTCAATCTATCAGCCTATATCTCTCCAATAGCAAAACTTCCTTAGTCCTATTGCCATTCTTAAAACAGGTTCCCCAAACATTTTTATAAGCAAGTCCAAACAGAAATATCTTCACACCTTTTTGCTTAGGGTGCCTCTGGTGTAATAACGTTGTCCTTGGCTTGTTCCACTCAATTTGTCTTTGATTTTCAAGGATGGTATCGAAAATTCTGCAAATAATGTTTCATAAAGTATAGATTCTTTAATGCTTCTCATTCCTCCTGCGATCTGTCTTTTGAGATTAATCTTCTGTATGGCTGCCCCTCTTTCAAGCGTTGCATCTCTTTCTCTTTCTGCCTCCGAAGTAGACCAGACGCCCGACGTGTCAGCAAGTTGAGAGACTTCCTTTCTGACATTCTTCATTTGAATTTCAGGAGCACTGAAACATTCAACGTTCTCACTCTTTCCTTCATATTTTAATGTTAAAAACAACAGATAGTCCAGTTTTTTTTCAGATTTTTCATATGTGTCAAACAACTTTTGAAAAGCGAAAAAAATCATTTGAAACGAATCACTTGAAGCAAGTATAGACGCCATGATGTTACACAGAAGATATTTGCAAGTAAGGACACGCTGGGAGCTATGCAATCTTATCTGATCTTAGACCAACACAGCCAAGCAGTAAAAATGTCAAGTTATAAGAAGCCAAATTATATTAAATTGGTTTACAGCCCACTTAAGGTGAGCCTGAGGGAGTGTTGAAGTAAAGTAAACTTTCCTTTATCCACGTAAACAGCATTCAAAACATTTAAGAAATAGGGTAACCACCAGCCATAAATCCATTAAAAAAAAACAATTCGCTGCTAGATTCTTCTGTTCTTTGGTTTCAATTAGCTTAGATTTTAATGCGGACCATCTCTCTTTGAGTAATAAAATCAGCTTACCAGTTGAAATCACTTCTACCATTCTTAGGGGCTACCTGCAGTTTCGGTTAGCATACAGCTAATCCAGAAAGGGTTGGCAAAAGCGGTTGAATTCCAAGCCCCCCCGAGACCTGCGAACGTCTCTGAGGTCACTGGATCTCCCCAAACCTTCACTGTCTCTTCAGGACAGCTAGGATCAAAAACGACCCGTCCAATTCCTCCGGAATAGGGGAATTTCAGGAATGGCCTGAAACTCCGTCTTCTCACTGCTAAGCCCCGCCTTCTTCCTCTGCCTTGACTTTAGCGGGGTCCATCTCCACACCTGCATGGGAGATACGATAGCCAAGGTAGTCTATCTTCTCCTGGTGAAATTCACATTTGGACAACTTGGCATAAAGCTCTGCGGCTCGGAGTTTCTTTAGGACAGTGCGCACAAACTTGAGGTGTTCGTCATGCATCTGCATGTAAATAAGGATATCATCCAAATATACGATAACACCCTTGTAGAGGTGTTCATGCAAAACCTCATTAATTAATTGCATGAAAACTGCAGGCGCCCCCTGCAGGCCAAAGGGCATTACACGGAACTGGAAGCAACCTAGGGGGCAGTTGAAAGCAGTCTTTCACTCGTCCCCCTCCTTAATCCGGACCCTATAGTATGCCTCCCGTAAGTCCAGTTTAGTAAAAATGCGGCCTTTCCCCAGATGGCCATCATGTCCTTCATCAGAGGCAAAGGGTAGAGATTGTGGGAAGAGATTGAATTAAGGTTCTTAAAGTTCACGCAGAGCCGAAGAGAGCCATCTTTCTTCTCTCTGAATAGTACAGGGGCAGCCACCTTGGGTCTGGCTGGTTCAATGAAACTCCTTTGCAAGTTCTTGTCAATAAACTTCCTCATTTCCTCCATCTCTCTGGGTGACAGAATATATTTGGGGTTTTGGAAGCTGTACCCCAGGCAGAATCTCGATGGAGCAATCAGTGGGTCTGTGGGGTGGAAGCTTATCGGAAGATTTTTCACTAAAAACTCCTTTCAGGTCCCAATATTCCTTCGGAATCTTCTCTTCTCCCTCAATCCTCTCTTGGTCCCTGGCGGCCAAAGTGGGGCTGGAGCCAGCAGGCTCTGAGGCTGGGGCTGTGCTAGTTCAAATGCGCAGCCACCCCTCCCTCCAGTTAATGCGAGGGTTCCATTTACGAAGCCAGGGGAGTCCCAAAATAAGGGGTCTGTCCATCCCAGGTGCCACAATAAAAGAGATCAATTCTAAATGGGTGCCCATTTTCATTTCTAGAGGTTCAGTGTAAAAATGGACTGCCCCCCCCCCTTGCAATGGATCCATTGATCTGGCAAAAAACAATAGGGGTTTTCAAAGTCCTCAATTTCAAGCCCAATTTTTCAACCATTGCTGGACTAATCATACATCTAGAGCAGCCCGAGTCGAGGAGAGCGGAAAGCTGCTCCGTCGCACCAGCAGGTGGCACCCTTAACTCAATTGGGATTAATATGGGGCCTTTATTTGAACTCACCCAACGAGGCGAGGCATCGTCATCGGATTCATCAGAGGAGCTGGTGGTCACGTCTGCTTTCTCCTCAACGCTGGGGGGTATTTTCAGCAGTGTACGCAGCCTCCTTCTTCTTCCTTGGGGCCTTGCTTGCCTTCCCTTCACCCCTGATGCGGAATGGGGCTTTTTGAGCTGGGGGGGGGTGACCTCTCCGCTTTTTCCTCTTTTGCACGTTGAAGTCTGATCAAATCTAGCTCAACGTCTGCTGCATTTTCATACCAAGCAACAACACGCTTGGGAAGGTATCTGTTAACGCATTGTTGGTAAATGTCCTTATTTAATCCCAATGCAAACTGATCCAGGAGGGCCTCCTCTGACCACCACCTCATATACGATGAAAGCTGTTGAAACTCCTGAACATATTCAGCCACTGGTCTATTTCCCTGCTTTAGGGCCATAAAGTTCACCTTCCTGCATTTCTCAATCAGCGGATCATCAAACCTCCTCTTTAGTGCAGCCATAAAGTCATCAAAATTCCTCAGGAGAGGGGAATAACATTGGTGTAAGCTCACCATCCAATCGGCTGCCTTTTCTTCCAAAGAAAGTAAAACCATTCTCACCTTCATCTCATCGGATTCTAAATCTGGGCCATATATTTCCATGTAGTTCCAAATCTGAATGACGAAAAGGCCCAACCTCTTGGCATCACCGTTATATTTTACTGGTAAGGGAGGGACTTTTGCCATTCTGCATCTTCTGGGGGGCGGCCCTACTCTGGCAGCAGCCCTGGCTGGGGGGGGAGACTGTTTCTGGGTTTGCTTGCTCCCATCCCCTCTCGGCCTCTTCACCCTCCCTAAATTTATGCATGGAGTACCTTTGTTCAAATTCTTACGTTTGCTCCCTCTCCATCGCTCTCCCTCGGGTCTTCCGCTCGGTCATAGCTTCTTCCCAGTCCGCTGGTTTTTTTTTAGTCTCCTTCTGGTAACTCCTGCATCCAATTCCTCAGAATCCTCTTTTTGCCCCACTCCCAAAGTCCATCGGGGGCGAACCGCAGGCTCCTCTACTCTTAGGCCAGCTAGCCTTTCAGGTAAAGATGGTTCTGCAGTTTCCTTTTCAGTCTCCTCTTCATCGCTCGCTCGCAATGACATTTTCTTCATTCCTTCTTGTGAGTACACCCCCCATGGTAGGTTGAAAACTCCTGGTGGGGTGTGAGTGAGTCTTCGCTTACTGTCAGCACTCCTTCATTGGATAATCAGGAAAGAAAACCACAAGACACCATTGATAGAAATCAAATGTACTTTTACTAATTATAAATGAACAGAAGCGTAGCAAAGAGAAGACTGATTATTTAGGCGTGAAAGCAAATGATATATAGAATAACCCATTCCCCACCCCTTGGCATCCCAGTCACAGTCCAATCATAATTCTCCCAAATGTCAGGTGCGAGATAACTTCGAAAGGCATCACCAAGATGGAATGTCGGTGCCGTTGGCCTTGGCGGGAAACCTCCTCCGCATGCGCAGTAAGACAGGCAGCAGAAACTCCAGAACCTTCCTCCAGCAGAATTAGTAGTCCCCTCCCAAATACCATGCCCCCCTCCCCGTTTCAATGGCAGCCGAAGCAGCAGCAAAGCAGAGGCTGACAGACTGATTATAAATTGCGGTCCATTGGAATTTGTGCAAAAATTATAATATTAAAACAGCAACAAACTGGTGGGAACATCAGCCTGAAAAAGTCACCGAAAATCAGATGGTCAAGATCTTGTGGGATTTCTGTATACAAACGGACAAAATACTGGCGCATAATACACCAGACATCACACTGGTTGAGAAAAATAAGGTCACAATCATAGACATCGCAATACCAGGTAATAGCAGGGTTGCCGAAAAGGAACATGAAAAAATTGCAAAATACCAAGACTTAAAAATCGAAATTCAACGACTCTGGCACAAACCAGCAGTGGTAATTCCAGTGGTAATTGGCACACTGGGTGCTACTCCAAAAGCACTGGAATTACATTTAAAACAGTTAAAAATTGACAAAATCACCATCAGTCAAATGCAAAAAGCCACACTGGTTGGGACCCGACTAGTAACCAATGCCAAATCCGGCGAATCTGATTGTCATTTGGAGCACAACACACCAGATATGACGGTTGTAGAGGGACGAAGTGTACAGTTTATTTATTTATTTTTTTTAAATATAATTTTTATTAAACATTATTACCTTTAAAAAACAGAAAGAAAAATACAACAACATAAGAAAGACAAATCATACATAACAATATAAAGTAAATATACAGCCTTTTGTATCGGCATTCATTAGTTATACATTTTTTTTAAGCGTAAAACATACAGATACAAATACCGTTTTAAACATACAACCCCCCCTCCCCTCCCCCCCCCCGCGGTGACAGTCATTCACAGCCCAACTTTTTCTTTCCTTCCTCATTGTTAGGTCTCTAAGCCACATCTTCTCATTGCAAAGTTCAGGGATCTATTACAATACCCATGTTAACTTTCCCCATTTTAAGTCCCTGCTGTTCTCCTTGTCGCCCACATATACCATAGGTTCCAGCTAAGATAATGTTCCGTTTCTCCTTTGTCCCTCAGCCAACCCGTCATTCTGTCCATTTCTGCACATTCATAGATCTTTTTAATTATAGCATCTTCCGACGGTATGGTGGTGGATTTCCAAAATTGTGCATAAGTTATTCTTGCGGCCACAATTATATGTAGGCTCAAATGCCATATTGAACTGCTTATGTTTTCTGGTTTAATGCTTAGTAGAAGGTTCTCGGGTCTCCATTCCATGTTTGCCCCAGTAACCTCTTTTAACCATTTTTTAATCCTTTTCCAATATTTCGTGGCCTCAGTACAGGACCACCAAATATGGTAGAATGTGCCATCCTTTCTTCCACATTTCCAACACAATGGAGATAACCCAGGGAACATCTTGGCTAACCTCGTTGGGGGGAAGTGCCACCTATAAACCATCTTGTATATGTTTTCTTTGAATGCTGTAGATGTTGTAAGTTTAATGGTCTTACTCCATAGATCCCACCATTTGCCCATTTCAATTTCATAGCCAAGGTTTCTCTCCCATGCTATTAGAAGGTTTTTGTCCATCTCTTCATTAGCATCTTGGCAGGTCAAAAATTGGTAAATCTTCGATAACATTTTCTTGTCTCCACCAAACAGGATCTTATCTAGCCCCTGAGGGTTTGGGTAGATCCCAAAACGTGCCTTATCATTTTTAAACCTGTTTCTAACCTGTAAACATTCCCACCATTCCAAATTCCTGCCCTGTTGCTCTAATTCCATCTTTGTTTTCATGTTGCCATCTTCTGTCATGATGTCTTTATATGTTATGTTTCTTGTCCAATTAAATACACTCGGATGCGTTAAGGCCTCTAATGGTGCCAACCAGCATGGAACCCTAAGATAGTATTTTTTCCTCATCTTTTCCCAGACCCCCATCAAAATCTTCCGAATATAATGTCCCATGAAGTACCTATGTGGGGTGTCTCTTTCTTGCCAGAGGGAGGCATGCCATCCCTGGGGGAGGTCATGTCCCTCTATAGCCAATAGGCGCCTTCTACTCAACATCACCCAATCTTTCACCCATGTCATGATTGCTGCGTTATAGTATGCTTCCCAGTTGGGTACTCCGAAGCCTCCCAGTTCTCTACGTTTTTGCAATGTTTGGGCTTTGATTCGTGCTTTCTTGCCTTGCCATATAAACTGAGTCACTATTGTCTCCAAAGATTTAAAAAAAAATTTGTCCAATTTAGTTGGTGCCGTTTGAAACAGAAACAAAAATTTTGGTAATACATATGTCTTGACTGTTGCAATCCTGCCCATCAGAGACAGTTGTTTGCCACTCCAATTAGTCATATCTTTAGATACCTGTTGTAGCAATTTCATATAGTTATCTACCTTGATAGAGGAACATCTCTCCGTGAGCCAAATTCCCAAATATTGTACTTTGTGGGCCATGTTGATCCCTAACAGGCTTTGTACTTCCCTTTTCTGGTTCAGAGTCATATTTTTAATTAACAGTTTTGTCTTCTCTTTGTTTATACGTAGCCCCGCTATCCTACCGTACTCCTCTATTTTACGTAAAAGTTGTATCCCAGAAGCCATAGGATCCTCCAGGATAAAAACAAGGTCATCAGCGAAAGCCTGGACCTTAAATTCCTGAGCTTTAGCTCGTAACCCTTTAATTTGTGTGTCACTTCTCACTATTCTAAGAAGGGGTTCTAATGTGAGGATGAACAGTAGGGGGGATAGCGGGCATCCTTGTGGCTTTACCAATCTCAATATCACCCGCCTCTTCTCCGTTTACCAATATTGTCGCGGTTTGTCATACATAAATTGCCCGAATTGCATTTAAGAAGCTTTCTCCAAACTTCATATTTTCTAATTGTGACAACATAAAGTTCCAATTTACCCGATCAAAAGCCTTTTGTGCGTCAAGAAACATAAAGGCCACTTGTTTATCCGGCCGAGCTTCATAATATTCTAAGGCATCCAAAATAATTCTAACATTATCTTTCAAATGCCTTGACGGCAGGAAGCCGTTCTGATCAGGGTGTATAAATTTGTTAAGGAAAAATTTAAGTCTATCTGCCAATATAGCTGCAAAGATTTTATAATCCACATTCAAAAGTGAAATGGGCCTATAGTTTTTAATTTGGGTGCGGTCAGCTCCAGCTTTAGGCAAAAGGGTTATATAAGCCTCGGCCCATGATTTCGGTGCGATAGAATCCATCAAGACAGCATTAAATATTACTATCATCTCTTGTCCTAAAATTTCCAAAAAAGATTTATAGATTTCAACTGGCAAACCATCCATGCCAGGAGTTTTGTTGTTTTCCATTTTTTTGACTGCCTTTTCTAATTCATCTATTGTTATCTTTTGGTTCAGTACCCCTTTTGCTTCATTTGAGATCTTGGGTAGATTTGCATTGTCTAAAAATTCCTTAATTTGGTCCTCAGAAACTTCTTCCCTACTATATAGTTGCTGAAAAAAACCTTGGATAATTTCCTGTTTCTCCCCCTTGGTTTCTACTAATTCCCCTTTACTATTCTACAGTTGAGCTATACATCTGCTCTCTCTTTCTTTTCAAAGTCTATAAGAGAGCCAACGACCCAGTTTGTTATCATGCTCAAAAAAGTTTTGCTTAATCCCACTAAGTTTTCGAGCGACATCCTCCTGGTCTAAAAGAGAGATCCCGTGCTTAATTCTAGCCATTTCTTCTTTTTTCCTATCATCTAGTGGGTTCTGTTGCAAGGCTTTTTCTACCACCTCCAGTTTAGTTACCCATTTTGCCCTCTCTTCTAATTTTTTCCTGTGTGTACCTATTGTATGTTTAATAGCTAGGCCTCTCATATAAGCCTTGGCCGTATCCCAAAGTATTTGTGGGGTTACTCCTTTCCTATTTTCTTCAAAAAAAAACCTCATTTCCCTTTTAAACATTTGCTGAAATTCTTGTTCTTTCATTATCTCTGTATTCATCATCCACCTTCTCTTCCTCCCCTGCCTTACTCCTTTCCACACCAATAAGAGTGGATTGTGATCGGCCCAGGTATTAACCTCAATTGCTGCTTCCTTAATCAAGTCCCCAATTTCTGGTGTCAACCAGGCTATGTCGATCCTAGAACAGGATTGGTGTCTATGTGAAAAGAAAGTAAATTGTTGTTTCTGTGGGTGGAGTTCACGCCATACATCCTTTAATTCATATTCCTCCCTCATGTCTTCAAAGGTTTTGGGGAGAACTCTCCTCCTTTCTCTTAATTTCCCCCCCTTTTGGATGTTTCCTGGGTTATAATCCATTGTCCTATCTGCCACCACGTTATAATCACCCACCACACATATATGATCATAGCCTAACTCTGCAATTTTTAAATGCAACCTTCTAAAGAAAGTACTTTGGCTGTCATTCGGTGCGTATATGGCCACCAGCAAGATTTTATGTCGACCAAATTTCAATTCGACCATTAAGATTCTACCCTCCCCATCCGTATACACCAATTTAGAATCAATATGGTCTTTAACATACAACACAATGCCCCTTTTCTTTTCATCTGCTAAACTTGTATACATTATACCCAGCCGGGGGTAATACAACACATTTTGCTGGTGGTTCGCTATATGTACTTCTTGCAAGCATGTCAAATCACAATTCTTTTTCCATAGAGCATTCAGTATTTTATTTCTCTTTCTTAGTGAATTCAAACCATTTATATTTAAGGAAATTAAGCGGAGTTCATCCACCATGTTTATTTGTTTAAGGCTTTAGCTTTTGTTGTTTGCCTCGTTTGCGGTCTCTCATCTCTGCTTTGTTTCTCATTTCCCCCTTTCTCATCTCCCGGGACACTATTCTTTCGCTCCTCTCCTTGGCTCTTGTTGTCCAATTCTCCCTCGTTATTCTGAGTTGCCTTCTTCAACTGGCTTTCCATAAAGTCTTGTGCATCTTGCAATGATTCAATCCGAAACCTCTGGCCTTGCCAGAGAAAAGATAACCTTTCTGTGTACAGTTTATTGATATCGCTGTTCCTGGAGATGCCAGAGTCGAAGAAAAAGAACTAGAAAAAAATAATGAAATATCGTGATCTGGTCATCGAAACTACACAGCTATGGATGAAGCATGTAACAGTGATATCCATTATCATAGGGGCACTTGGCACCATGCCCAAGAATTTTACAAGATACATCAACAAATTGCAGCTTCCTGCAATAACACCAGCAGAACTGCAAAAAACTGAGCTACTCGGAACATCTTATATTTTAAGAAGGTACTTGGTTGATACCGAGAACGCTGGCAGCAAACCGTATCAACCATTAACACCAGTCACTGGTATTTGTAATGTATTTTTGAATGTTCAGTTGGCTGAGTTTTATGTTTAATGAATAAAGTATATATAATAATATTTCTTGTAATGTGTAAGAAGCTGGAAAAAGTCAAGAAAATGATCAGGATAGTATCAAGATTATGTGAAGTGACAGTTTACTTTATGCAATATTAGTGAGACCACTCTTGGAATAATGTGTACAGTTCTGGTCACCATGATACAAAACAAAGTTTTATATTATTTTATTTTATACTAGCTGTACCCAGCCACGCGTTGCTATGGCCCAGTCTGGTTAAATGGAAAAGAAAGAAAAAAGAAAGCACAAATATGTTTAATTTCACAATGCTTGTGGGTATACAATATTTTTTGTTGTTCCATTTTCTGTGCAGATATAGAGATTGTCTGGTTTGCTAACTCTAGAACACACATCATATAATTGTCCATGTGAGAAACAATTTTCAATTGCTGGAAAAATGTTGGACTGGGCACATTTACCAACAGCATGCAAAGAAAGAAACATTCCCAAGGTGGTTCCCTCTGGCCAGGGTCATGCCATTGCCAGCAGCGGCAAGGTTCGTGAGGGTCTTGCCAACCTGGCGGGCCCTGCCACTCGCTGCACCAGCCACAGCTCCCCCGGCACAGGCGGCCCCTGCATGGAAGTGAGCCATGATGGCCCCTGCAAGAGCTCCCATGGAGGACGCTCCCGCAGGCCCTGGCCTGGTGCCCTCCAAGCTTCCCACGATGGGCAGCCTCTGGAACGACAGGCTGGATGGGGCCCTTCTGGACATGGGCGGGGGAACCCCAGCATGGGATGGCGAATGGGCGCTGCTGTTGGTCAGGCCTCAGGGCTGCTGGGCTAGGCGAGGCTGGTTGGAGGAAACGGTGCCGGGGCTGTCGGCCTCGTGGAAGTAGTTGAGCATCTCCTTGGAGGATCTGTGCTCGGGCTTCCCCAAGTCGGTGGACCAGGAGAGCGAGACGTCCAGGATCTCGAGAAGGAGAAGTCCTCAGTGTGTGACTCGTCCAGGTCATCGTAGCTCTCTGTGTCTTCAGTGATGCTGTTGTTGGAGCTGAGGCTGGACGAGATCTGTGCTGGGGTCACACTGGTGATCTGGAAGCCACTCTTATTCTTCAACTGGGCACCCGCCAGACTCCTGCCTCCTCCTCCTCCTCCTCCCTGCAAGAGCAGCACCAGGTTCTGCGGTGGAGGTGCCACGGGAGGGCAGGAGGAGACCGAGATGGAGGTGGAGCTGGGGGCCAGGGAGGCGCTGTCGTCTGGGCCAGCGCGCCGGGCAAGAAGGCTCCAAGCTGGCACCGCTGCTGCTGCTGGCCTGCCAAGGCAGCATCGTGGGCTGCACCATCTTCTTCCTCTCCCGCACCTCTGCGGCTGAGTCAGGTTGCTGCTGCTGCTGCTGCTGCATTGCGGCCGGTGGGAGGAAGGTCCAACGCCACCACCGACGATGACGCTGCTGCCCTCAGGCACCGGCTCGGCTGGGCTGAGGAGGAGAGCAGGAGGAGGAGGCTGCTGCCCCCAACCCAGCTTCCCTCAGCGGCGGCGGCGAGAGGAGGCATCTGGCATCCCCTGAGGAGCAGGAGGAGCAGGAGGAAGAAGGAGCTGCCCCATGCGAATGCAATGCGGATGCGATGCGGATGTGAGGCAGCCCCCACCAGCCATGGCCCCATCCATAGATGCTGCAGCCGCTGCAGCCACCACTTCACAGGGCACCAAGCAGCCGCCCCAGCCCTGCTGCGCCTCAGGATGACACCACCACCACCACCCTATCGGAGCCACCTTGGTGAGGCCATATCTGGCTCTCTGTGAGGGGTGTGGAGAGCACGTGCAGCCAGCTGACCTGAGGAGATGCTCCACCTCTGCCTCCTCTAGAGCTCTGCTGGGCTGGGTGGGGTGAGGCCAGATTAAGGGCGGGGTGAAGCGGCTGAGGGATGGCGCAGACACTGCCCCACCTCAGACAGCAAAGGCCCAGCAGGAGGGGAGGAGAGAGAGGGGAGGGGGAGGCTGAAGGGCTTTGGCTCCCCTTGGCGGAAATGGCCGAAGCTCATTGGAGGAGGGGTGGAAAGGGGAAAGGGTGTGGCCGCAGTCCAGCCACACATATAAAGGGACTGTTGGGATGAAGCTGGAGAGAGGTCGAACTGTTCTGGGCGCATACTCCCCAGGATTCTGTCCCCTTCCTCAGGAGCAACAGGGTCAAACCATGACCAAATAACAGGGCAAAACCTAGCACAGGGGAAGCCAGACCAGCAACCATGCTGGCATCTAACTGGTGTTGCTGAAACCCTAGGAAGAGTGCAGAGAAGAACAACAAAGATCACAGGGGGCCTGAAGGCTAAAGGTTGATCAAAAGGTCAAGGGAACTAGGTATTTCTTATCTAATGATGAGGAGAGTTGAGGTGACATGAAAGCAATCTTTCAGTAGTTGAGGGGCTGTCACATAGAAGAAGATATCAACTTATTCTCCAAAGCAACAAAGGGCAGGACAAGAAGTAAGGGGTGAAAGATCATAAAAGAATGATCTAACCCAGAACTAAAAAGAAAGTTTGTAACACAGAGAACAATTAATCAGTGGAACTGCTTGCCTCCAGAGGTTGTGAGTCCTCTAATACTGGAGGTTTTCAAGAAGTGATTGGACAACAGTTTGTTTGGAATGGTAGAGAGTTGGAGCAGGAGGTTGGGCTAGAAGATCTCCAAGATCCTTTCCCATCCTGTTATTCTATGTTCTAAATAATGTTTGTGATAGGAAACAGGAAACCATCTGTGTGCTATATAGCCAAATACTTGTTTTGCTCACTCCTTGAATTTTATTTGTATCACACTCATACCTTTGTTCCATTCTGTTTGGGTTCTATATTCTATAGACGTTCTTAACTCATAGACTGAGAGATTATTTTCTTTTTTTTTTACTAATGTCTGTTGTGAATAGATTTGTTTGGTCCTTCATTTGACTGACTTCATTATTCTCTCCTTTCTTGAATGTTGTAGGACAGATGATCTAGCAATACATAGTCTGGGTTCTACATTAAGTAACTCTCTTCCCCCCACTGGCCAAGATTAAAAACTGCAATGTTTCCAAAAGCCCTGTTTCACATTTGTCAATTTGTGATAGCTGATGGCAATTGAGACATGATTTATGCAAATAAATATTGAAAAAGACAATTTAAATTGTCTGGTAGCTAACAATTTAATGACATCTATTTTTCATCTCTTGAGTGGCCATTATTTGTTGTTCTGGCATGAGAACAACCTTGTACAATCTGCATAGCACTAGAGAAAAGTCTTCACACATTTCATTTATAGTTTTCTTTCCCAGATAGTGTAATTGCCAAATACCCTTCAGCTAAATTGTGTAATGTAACACATAGTAAAGATTTAGTTAGCTTGATAAACTATGGAATAAAAATATATATGTTTGCAAATATATGCGACATGAATGAATGGCAAAGATTAAATTATAAAGAAAATCCTCTATGTGTTCAGTCACGAAGAAAATATTGAAACCGTATATATTTGTACTCATTCAGCTTAACATTTCTACTCCATTTATGATCTTGAGTTTGATGTGTTTGTGACCTAATAAATATTTAAATATCTGAGTAAAATTGTTCAAGAATCACATTTTTTCTTTTTTTCCTTTTTAAGACATATCTTTTTATATTTGGAAGTGTAAATTTGTGATATGGCATTTATAATTCATATCACATTTCTTTCTTGCATTTAGGCTCTTGATAATTTCTGTTTTTTCTTTCTTTTCCTATCTGTTAGACTTGGAAAACTAACTTTTGGTGAGTGCTATTTTGTGACAGGCCACAACCTACAACCTAGGACAAAATTGCAAATTGAAGCCACGCATCTAATTTTACTATCAGTAGCTCTACAGCAGGTTTGACAAAAAAAATATCATCCACCATTCAATTTTTTTTAATTAGAAGTGCCAAGGACTGAAACCTAAATAATCTGCATACAAAAATTACCTTTATTTCTGAATTGTAGTAATCATGGCCTTGAATCATGACTACCTTCACTAGCGAAAGATACTACAAACTAGTTTTCAGAAGGAATTAAGGAGGGTTCCCCCCCTCCCATAGTGTCCACTATTTATTTAGCTCTACAAGAAAAAGAATATGGAACTACCACTTGGATATAATCTCACTAAAAAGAAGGATTCATGAAGAAAAAAATATATGATATAGAATTGTGGTATTGATTCCTTTAAATCTAAGCTTCCAACTTTATTAAATATCAGCAAAATATCTACACTACACCACCATCAAGGGCATTGCTAACAGAAGCTGTACAGACTTGAGCTATTTTCTCTCCAGCTGTTTCATAGTATTCATAGTATTTTCAATTTTGCAAAGCCAGGCTTCTACCACATAAAATAGATTTTTTTTGTTGCTTATTATTCAAACTGCTTTTGAGATATGTGTTTCTACAAAGGAGGAAGGAAAGTGTTGTGAGATAGTGTTCCCAATCTGGTGCCATCCAAATGTATAGGGTTACAGATTTCATTGCATAAGTAACATTGGCCATAAAAACTGCAAACAGAGGGACTTGTTGGAAGACCAGAAGCATGAAATGAGACTGTTGTAAATGCTGAGTGGGGGTTCTTATTTTCATTTCATCCTACCCTTTTCCTTTAAAAATGAAACCAAAAGTAAACAACTCTATAAATTAATAACGTTGAACATGAACATTATTCAGACCCATTATTTTTGTTCTATTGTTTTAGGGCTTCTCTGTGACTCTTGCTGGGTATTACCTAATATAGAAGTCAATGTTCTGGAAGCTCTAGACCAAAGTGCAAACTATTTATTTGATTCCTCTGGCCTTTAATTAAATATTTTGACAGGACTTACAGTTCACTGCGTTAAAGTGATGCCTCCAAGCAAGAAATTAATTTATGCTTATTTTAATAGCTGGATTCCATTACAAAAATTGCTGCATAAAAACAAAAACAAAATACAGTACATAAATAAAATATGAGTTCAAACAAATGTGTAATAATGACTATATCAGCTTAAAGGCAAATGGTGTTTAATATAAGAGGATATTTAAAATTTTTCAAATTAAATCAGATTTATACTTCTGAGACAATTTTGAATATATTGGTTTTTGTGCACGTACAAAATCATTTTTATACATATTACTGTATTCTTGATTATATGTTCTCCAGATTTTTTTGTGTATACTTTTCATATTTGTATGAGATGTCTGCTTTAATATCAAAGCATCCTAAAGGCAAGTATATTTATTTCCACCAATTTAAGTTTAAGTTTTTTCTTAATTCTCCAAAGGATTTGTTTAATTTTCCATGCAGATATCACATACTATGTGCATAATCCATCTCCTACTTGGAGTATTTTAACATGTTAATTTTATTTCCAGCTAGCAAGCAGAACAATTGAGGCAATTATATAAAATTAAATATGAGACCCTCCTAAGTCTTTTCCCAATATTAGAAAAGAAGGGGAAAGAATTGGATTTGGTGGTATAATTTTAATTTATCTTTATCCTCCCATTTGTTTTTACTGGGTGTAACCTAGAGCCGAGGTGGCGCAGTGGTTAGAGTGCAGTACTGCAGGCCACTTCAGCTGACTGCTATCTGAAGTTCGGCATTTCAAATCTCACTGGCTCAAGGTTGACTCAGTCTTCCATCCTTCCGAGGTGGGTGAAATGAGGACCCAGACTGTGGGGGCAATATGCTGACTCTGTAAACCGCTTAGAGAGGGCTGAAAGCCCTATGAAGCGGTATATAAGTCTAACTGCTATGATTGCAATAGATTGAGAAAAATAAAAAGATTTGGAGACATGCAACTTTTGCAGACATGCAAAAGTTGCTAGTAGAAATAAAAATGTTAATTTGAATAGTAGAGATTTGATCACAGAAGTCTTTATCTGAAAAAGCAGAGTAAATACCATTCCTTGGCATAGTAACATAATAGACCTAAAGGCTAAATAAATGATAAAGTGGCTGTCAGATACTAAAAGGGAGGCCATCTGTGCTAAACAGAAAAGAGATGGGGGGGGGGGAAATCTTAAGAGACCAGAAAGGTATATAGCTGTGGTGCTGTATAGCTAGGTGCATATGGACAAATTGACACAGACAGACCAACTTACACTCAGTAGGATAAGAGAAACATATGTTTATCTTAGAGTCACGCCTAGGAAAAAGAATTTAGATGAATATAAAATGAAGCACCTTACAAGAATGAAAGAAAATAAGAAATAAGCTTTAACTGGCAGAGTAAGAACACTTGTAAATAAGAAATCAGCAAAAATATGTTTCTCTCTGCGGCACTTTGTTCAAGTGAGATTCCACTTCTTGAAGCTAACAAGCAAAGAAATGGTGGTTGTGGGGCAGGTACCAAGGACTCAAGCCTGTAAGTTCCTCACTTGGCCATCAAGAGATGAGAAAAGAAGGAAAATTTCACCCAAGAACAAATCATTCAGTGGATCATCTATGGAAATTTTAAAGACTTGAAGCATTAAGAGGCAGACAAGTGGACTAGATTCAGATTGGAAGAGATCAAAACCCCAAAATGTGATTTAGCATCCATAAAATCAATTGAAATCTGACATTTGAAAAGATTACTCTATAAAAATGTCATGCCCATATAGCCATAGAAATATGGCAGTGATTGCTGTTTTAATGGTGAAAGTTTCTTTGCATTAAATTGAAGTCCTACTATGATTTCCCCCCAGTGATTATAAACTGTATGTTAATTATTCTACTTTAAAATGGATTGTCATATTAAATTCAGCTACTGTATGATATCAACTGGTTCTGCATCTGTATTCATGATTAAAGATGACGATATTCATTAATGGATT
Organism: Thamnophis sirtalis; assembly: GCF_051295495.1. Taxonomy (NCBI): domain Eukaryota; kingdom Metazoa; phylum Chordata; class Lepidosauria; order Squamata; family Natricidae; genus Thamnophis; species Thamnophis sirtalis. The sequence continues at coordinate 35,923,083 of NW_028261390.1, read as the reverse complement.
CCTTTAGCTTAACAAACTTTTGAATTAAATGCAATCCACAAAGCAAGCATTTATCATTGGAGATGCAACTGAATGCTAGTTCTGTTAAGGAATGTATCGTTTTAACCATTAACAGTCCAATCTGGAAGGGATCAAGATTAGGCAGCAAGAATACAGACTCCGCGCTTTTGCGGATGATTTGGTCATAATATTGGAACGTGACCCGTCAAAAGCGCGGACGGCAAAAGCGCAATTGACAAAATCGCGCCTTTGACGTCATCACAGCGCGACGAAAAAGATCGAAAAATTCAAATAAAAATTAATAAAAATTAAATTAAAGCAAGCCGATTCACATAAAGGTAAGGGTTAGGTTTAGGGTTAGGGTTAGGGTTAGGTTAAGGGTTAGGGTTAGCTTTAGAGCGTTAGCGTTAACGTTAGGGTTAGGTTGAGGGTTAGCGTTAGGTTTTTCGTTACTTTAACGGTTAGGTTTAGGGTTAGGTTTAGGGTTAGGTTTAGGGTTAGGTTAAGAGTTAGGTTTAGGGTTAGGTTTAGGGTTAGGTTTGGGGGGCTTAGGGTAAGGTTTTCGCTTTATTTTTACATTTTTCGAACTTTTTCGTCGCGCTGTGATGACGTCACAGCGCGCTTTTGTCGAGCGCAATTTTGTCCTACGCGCTTTTGTGGTGGAACCTATTGGAACAACCGCAGGAATCCAGTATGGTTTTAATGAACACGATTAATCAATATGGTCAAGTGTCTGGTTTTAAAATAAATTTAGGAAAAACCAAAATATTAGCTATAAATATGAATACTAAACAAAAGGAAGAGCTAGGAGGGATGCTAGGATGTGAGGTAGTTAAAAAAGTCAAATATCTTGGGGTCAATATTTTAGCCTCAAATGGGAAACTATATAAGCATAATTTGGCGGAGTATACAGATAGAGATGAAAAAATGGGAGAAATTGCACTTATCTTTGCTGGGGAGGATAGCGGCAGTGAAAATGAACATTTTACCAAAATTTTTATTTCTTTTTCAAATGCTACCTATACTTAAAAAAGATGCGAATCTTTTAGAATGGCAGAAGAGTATCAACAAATTTGTATGGGCTGGAAAGAAGCCGAGGGTAAAGATGAAAATAATGCAAGATGTACGCGAGAGAGGAGGCTTGAAATTACCTAACCTAAAATTATATTATGAGGCAGTGGCCCTATCCGCAATTAGTGATTGGACCCATTTAACCAATGATAGAATACTGAATATCGAGGGACATGATCTGGTATATGGTTGGCATGCTTACTTGTTATTCAACAAAAAATTGGATAAGAACTTTAAAACTCATATCTTAAGAAATGCTTTATTGCGGGTCTGGAAAAAATATCAACATAAACTAAATGATAAGTTACCCATGTGGGCAATTCCTAGACATGCAATTGAAAATATGAATATAGAACAAAAACACGATAGAACCACTTACAGACAACTTCTCACTTTAGAAAGGGGGGGGGGTTCTACAATTAAAATCTTTAGAGGTACTGAAAGAGGAGAAGGTAGTTCAAACATGGTTCCAGTATGGCCAATTACAGGCCAGGTGGAAAATAGACCAAAAAAGTGGTTTTATCCAAGTTGAGGGTAACTTGTTTAAACAAATAAGAGATCAAAGTTTAATGCATATAAAGAGGATATATAATGTACTAATACAGATGGATTCGGAAACGGAATTGGTTAAAGATTGTATGATAAAGTGGGCTCAGAATATTGAAGAACCAATAATGCTGGACACGTGGGAAAGAATATGGGTAAGAAATGTGAAATTTTCACAAGCACAAAACCTGAGAGAAAATTTTTATAAGATGTTTTATAGATGGCATTTAGATCCTAAAAAGCTGGCTTCTATGTATCTGAATGTACAACCTAAATGTTTGAGATGTGCTTCTCTCGATGCTACATATTTTCATATATGGTGGACTTGTTGAAAGGTTAAGGAATTTGGATAAAAATGTGGTGGATCATGCAAAATATCTTTAAAAGAAGGATAAAATTCACTCCTCAGTTATTTTTACTAGGTATATGTACTGACTTTACAGCGGTAGAGACCAATTTGGTTCTGCACCTAATAACGGCAGCAAGATTGTTGGTGGCGCAATACTGGAAGAAGGAAGATGTGCCTACAACTCAAGAATGGACATTGAAAGTTACAAACCTAGCCGAGATGGCTAAAATATTGGCATATCTTAAAGACCACTCAAATGAGAGATATAAACGAGACTGGAAAAAATGGATTGACTATACACAAAACAAATATGGGACTAAGAAATTCCAGATAGCCTATGCTTAAGATTAGGAATAAGTTAAACTGCTTAAAGTTTGTGTAACAGCAAGAAGCTGAGTTCAACGTAGAGATCTTATTGACTTTCTTTCTTTTTTTTTTAATCTCCTTTGTTTTAATATATTTTAGACTGTGTTTGTTAAACGCTACACCGTGTACGGGCTCTGGGAAGTTGGGGGGGGGGGAAGGGAGGTGGGGTCTTAGGGGGGAGGGGGGAGGGGGGAAATATAGTATGTGCTAGATTTTAAAGTAACACGATTGCACTTGTATACTGTTGCTCTTTAATTCTAGTGTAAAATTAGGACAAGCTGAATATATTGATAGATAGTAGAAATACACCGAAGGGAGGAGTAGAGGGAAAGAAGAAAGACGGGGAGAGAGGGTGGGAGAGAGGATTGGAGGGAGGGCGAGAAGGAAGGGAGGGAGTGTATTGGGAGAGAGGAGTGATAGCGGGGGAGGGGAAGTAGGTAGAACATGGTAACTTAATCTACAGAAAAAACCAGCCTTCCATCCATGTGTTCAACACCGCTATAAAAAAATTCTAAGTTTCTGTAAAGTCCAGACATGGCTCTTTCAATATTCTGTTCTATTAAATGTTCTAATAGTCAAAGAAAAATAGACATTGGAATGCTTATTCAACTCCTTATTATTCTTTGTAGCCTCATATTTTTTTTACTTGTAAGTGTTCCTTGGATAATGAGCTTCTTGTCAAATGAAAAAAGAGCTATGGACTTTGCCAAATAGGTTCAGAGGTTTATTTTTTTTCTTTATTAAGGAGTTGCTGATTTCAAGATGAATTTGACAAGATTGTGGCTCCTTCTTTTACTCTCCATTCTTAACTTCTGTAGGAGAGTGAGAAAGTGATTGACTAGCTAGTACTTAAGTTTATGCTTTTAATATATTTTCAAACATTTAAAGAGGACAACACAGGATGAAATATATATGGAAGGTAGGAGCACATTTCCAAAATCTTAATGAAATCTATGTTCCTTTTAGATCCATCACCTAAAACAAAGCAGAGAACTTGTTATGGTTGTGAAACAAACAAGAAAACTTGATAATTTATTAGGCACAAATAATGAATTCAAGATATACAGAACCTAACATATGACAGGATTTCTTCTAATTGAAAAACCATTTCTCCTTTGTAATGCCAGCAATTTTGTCATTTCATAAATAATGTTTCTGAATTGTCATGCCTTGTTAACAGCAGAAATAAGTCCTGTATTTTCATTTAATTATATATCAGCTTTTTAAAAACAATATTCCTATTGTTAGAGTAAATTGAACTATGTCTTAGTATGCTAGCATTTCACCTCTTGAAATAAGAGTCACAAATGAAATGTGTGCAGTATCATCATTACTTTTATAGGCTATTGGTTAAATCAAGAAACAAAAGAAAGCCCTTTTGGTTAGGAACATTAACACAATTAATAGCCTTATTTGAGTTAAATGTCAAGGCTAGAATGACAATAAAATTTTATTGATAGGCAAATAGAATTGGATGGTAAAATATGTGATGTGGAACTTATCTGGAAGGTTCCTTTGCTATAGCACAAGGATGTCAAACTCACATCGTCATGGCAGCATCATGTGACGTATGTGATTTTTTCTTTCTTCGCAAAACCGGGTGTGGGCGTGGCCAGTGTGTGATGGTTCCAGCCTGCTGCCCACAAGTTTAACAGCCCTGCTTTAGCAGTTTCTTCACTCTGGAATAAGATTGTACCTGAGATTTCAAAAGCCCCTCCCTCAAATTGATGTTTTAAAAGGGCCTGAATACATCTTTGTCCAAGCTTTATAGCAAGGATGACTGACACCCCTTCTTTCATTTTCATTGTTCCCCTCTGGGTTAGTTTTCATTTTCTGCCAATTTTTGTTCTTTTGTTGGTTTTTGTATTACGCTTTGTTTTTAAATGATGTTAATGGTTTGTAAAGAATGTATTTTTGTTATAGTTGGACGCACAATCAGCCAGATGTTTAGATCGGATTTGATATTTTTTTATTCACCTATTAAGTCTTTCCCATGCATCTGAGATAGGCATGTGTTGTTGTTTGAAAGTGTTAAAAGTATTGTCACAAGATATAGGCTGTTCCAAGTAAAGGTGGGGTTTTTTTTTGTTTGTTTGTTTTTTGCAATTGACTGGTAGTGGTTTTGTCAATGTCAATGGAGTTCAAGTGGTGCTCTAGTTGTTTGGTAAGGTGACCAGATTTTCAGATTGGTAAAGAGGGACACCTTTGACCGGGGGGGGGGGTTGATTAAAAATTTTATACGGAGCAACAAAAATTTTCATACAACGCAAAAATAGCATTGTAATGTTTTTTTTATTTCAACATAACTACAATTTACAAATATAAATTGTAACTGTTGCCAAACATCCGAATTTTGATCATGTGACCATGAGGATGCTGCAACGGTCGCTAAGTGTGAAAATGGTCGCTAAGTGTGAAAGATGGTCATCAGTCACTTTTTTCAACCATTGTAACTTTGGTCACTATACCACCTTTCTTGCCACAGTTCTTAAGTGAATCTTAAGTGAAGATGTTATATCTTAAGTGAATCTTAAGTCTTAAGTGAAGATGTTATACAGTAGAACCTCTGGTCACGAATGCTTCTGACCAAAATATTCACATTCTCCCCCCTCCCCCCGCTGCTGATTTCCCCTTCTGCACCATTTTTTTGTAAGCGCCAAATTTCCAAAATTAGGTTTGATTCATGACCAAATCAGTTTGTGACCAATGTTATGGAACAAATTATGGTTGTGACCAGAGGTTCTACTGTATTCATGCCTTTACATACTCTATATCACCTCAAAATGTTGCACAGCCTTCATAAGTTTCTAATACAGATAAAATTAAATACAACATCAAAACCATAAAAAAGTAAAATTAACCTGGCTGGAAAATCCTATGCCTGTCTTGCTATTATTACTGACACACTTGCTGCAGTATTTGATGGCTAAAAGAAAAAAAATATATTGTTAAAGTGTGTATTATGTTCACTCCCATGTCTTGTCTGCTGCGTTGATTTTGAATTCATTAAAAGAGCTTATTTTTTTATGGAAAGCTCGTGATTTCTATCATAAGATTCTGAAGATGGGATACCCTGAATCTTCGGGATATGGTGAAAAACCACGAGACAAACAAGATAAACAGCAAACCACACAACCATCAGATAAAATGTATCATCTCCCTCTCCCGGAGGGGCAAGGAGTCAAGGAAAAAAGATCCAACCGTATGACCACCAGACAAACGGATAAACAAACTACCACGCAACAATCTCAACAATCGTTGGCCACTGATCAAGGAGCTACTGCAACAAGCTCAGAAGCTGTGGGAGGAGCCAAACCAAAGGTGAGACAGGCCTTGCGGGAGGCTCTAAAAAAGCTTCAGGCAACCAAAAATGACAACTAAGATTTTGACATGGAATGTTAACGGACTGAACTCTCCACAGAAAAGAAAGAAAATATTTCATTATCTCAAACAGTTTAAGAATGACATAATTTGTTTGCAAGAAACTCATATCAAATCAACCGATCAAAAATATTTGTTTAACCCCAAACTGGGCCAACATTTTGCGACCTCAGCCACGGAAAAGAAAAACGGCATAGTAGTATATTTAAGAAAAGACATTAAAGCTGAGCTAATTGAAGCAGATCCCTTCAGAAGATATATTGCATTAGATTTAATCTTAGAAGGGAAAAAGACGTTACTTTTGGGAATTTATGCTCCTAACCAACAACAAGATGGATTTTATAGAAATCTCCATGCTAAATTAGTACAGTGGGACTTTGAGTCTTGTATATTATTGGGTGACTGGAATGGCGTGATTGACACCAAAAGAGATAAGAAGACATCTCGCCCGAACACCAAATTCCGAGCTAAGTTACCCAAACCCTTTTTTGACATGCTGGACGACTTTGAATTGCGAGACGCTTGGCGCGAGAGGCATGCAGAAGAATATGACTTTACCTTTTTTTCCAACAGACATCAATCTCTTTCAAGGATTGATTTTATACTAATTACAAATGATTTACTTTGCAGGGTGAAGAAGACAAAGATTATGGCGAGAGTTCTTTCAGATCATAACCCAGTCTGGATGGAATTGGGAAGGGTAGCCCAGGCAAGAAGGTCCTGGAGGTTGAATGAAAACTTATTTAGATATGAAAAGTATGTTAATGATTGTAAAAAATTGCTATCGGAATATTTTGTTCTCAATATGAATAAGGGTACATCTATGGAATATGTATGGGATGCAAGCAAAGCGTATATGAGAGGAGTATTAATGAATATAAACAAAATACATAGACACAAACAAGGGCAAAAACGAAAAGAATTGGAAGAGGAAATCAAAGGGAAAGAGTCAGAATTAACATTGAATCCAGGAGATACAAAGATTAGGGAAACAATTGCTATATTAAAATCTCAGTTTGATATGCTGATCTCTGACCAGGCAGCCACCAGTTTATTATATGCTAAACATAATACTTTCTGCAATGCAAATAAACCCGGTAGGTGGTTGGCTTATCAGATTAGAAAAAAAAGGAAAGCTCGAAATGTATCCAAATTGTGTTACAGAGGGAAGGAAGTGTTTCAACAGGAAGAGATTCAAAAGGTATTTCGGGAATTTTTTACAGAGTTGTATAAAGGGGATAAAATTAAGGACGTAGATATAGACAAATACTTAGATAAAGAGAAAATTCCCCTAGTTAGAGAAGAACATAGGCATAAGCTGAATCAACCTATAACCTCTGGGGAAATTTTGCAGGCAATTAAACAATTAAAGTTAGGGAAAGCACCAGGCACAGATGGTTTAACAGCTGTTTATTATAAAAATTTACAGTTAGAAATGGTAGAACCCCTCAGAGAACTATTCAATAAAATTCAATCGGGAGGGAAAGTGCCCCCCTCGTGGAAGACTGTGTTCATATCGTTGATACCCAAAGAAGACCAAGACCTTACCCAACCAAAAAACTATAGACCTATTTCATTACTCAATGTAGATTATAAAATTTTTACTAAAATATTAGCAAATAGGCTAATGGTGGTAATTCAACAATTGATACATACCGATCAAACTGGTTTTATACAGGGCAGACAGATGAAGAACAACATTAGATTAATTATTAATGCTTTAGAATACCTGGGAAAGAACAATCAAATCCCAGCCGCATTCATATTTTTGGACGCGGAGAAAGCCTTTGATCGAGTTAATTGGCAATTCCTGCTGAAGACATTGCAAAAAATGCAGATAGGAGATGGCTTTTTACGGTCAATTGGTGCAATATATCAGCAGCAAACAGCCCAGATCATTGTCAATGGAAGTCTGACAGACTCCTTTCAAATTGAAAAAGGTACAAGACAGGGCTGTCCTCTGTCCCCATTATTGTTTATTATAACTTTGGAAATACTGTTGAATAAGATACGGGGCTTGGGTGGTCTAAAAGGGATTAAAATTAGACAGCAAGAATATAGAGTCCGTGCATTTGCGGATGATCTGGTCATAATATTGGAACAACCGCAGGAATCTAGTAGGGTATTATTGAACACGATCAATCAATATGGTCAAGTCTCGGGATTTAAAATAAATCTAGGAAAAACCAAAATATTAGCTATAAATATGACTATCAAACAGAAGGAAGAACTGGGGGCGATGCTAAGATGTGAGGTAGTTAAAAAAGTTAAATATCTTGGAGTTAATATTTTAATCTCAAATGGGAAATTATATAAGCATAATTATGAACCACTTTGGCATAGTATACAGTTGGAGTTGAAAAGGTGGGAAAAACTGCATTTGTCCTTGCTGGGTAGAATAGCGGCAGTAAAAATGAACATTTTACCAAAAATTTTATTTCTTTTTCAAATGTTACCAATACTTAAAAGAGATGCGAATCTTTCAGAATGGCAAAAGGGTATTAACAAATTTGTGTGGGCAGGAAAGAAGCTGAGGGTAAAGATGAAAATAATCTTTCATTGTAACACTTACATTTCTTTTTATGGAAATCTAGGCTATGCTCCTATAACTTATTGTACTACATTGTATTGTGAATGATATGAAGTTTCTAAGCTTTTTATTATTCCTGTAAAAGAATCAAAAGATTACTTAGCATTTTCAGAGAGATTAGAGAACATCATCTTCTTTTACCTTCTATTGAAAAAATGGGAGGTTTAAGCTATGTTTTAACATAAGACTATTTTTATTGTACAGAATTCTTCTACTTGTCTTTAATTTAAATGGCAGGCATAGTAGTCCTGAGCAGATTAGATTTTGCATTTTTAAGACATATTGAAGAAATACATTATTTAAATACATAGACATGGTTGCATAATTGATAATTGCAAATGGCATGCCAAAAGTATATACATCTCTGGAAGGATGGTTCATACGCTATGGTAAACCTTCTCTTAGCTCAAAGAAGAGAAGGAGGTCCAGTAGCAAAGAGACTGAGATTTATGGGTATTGATGATATTTCAAAATGGAGCAAATTTATTGACTCTAGACATGTAATTGTGATTTCCCAATCTGCTAATTTTGAGGAAGATGTTGACTGGTTCATTCCAATGATCCTGGAGTTTTTTTTCCTAGAGATGATGATGTAGATGCCACGCAGCCTTATGACCAAGATTCACAGGCAGATATTCCATCCACTAGTTCTTCTCAACCTGATGTTCTGTCTTCGTGAGCTGCAGAAGCTGATGCTAGCGACGAATGTGAGAACGAGGACGAAGCAGAAGAAGAATGGACTGTTGTTCTGAGACATTCCAAGAGGGCCACAAAGAGAATCCCTCCACAGCAATATTCATGGCAATTGTCAAAAACACCCTTGCCTTTGATTTGCAATGTTACATTTCCTCCTGATACGTTCACACAAATCAAGCATCTTCCTGATCCAGAGCAAGAGAAGTGGTATGAGGCAATGCAGAATGAAATGGACAGTCTAAAGAAACTTAAGGTATTTACACCTGTAAAACTCCAGCAAACAAAAAAAAGTCATTGGCACTTGATGGGTCTATAGAATCAAAAAGAAGCCAAATGGTGAGTCATTGTACAAGGCCAGACTTGTAGCTCAGGGTTTCACTCAACGTTATCCTGAGGACTATACAAATACTTACTCACCGACAGTCAGAACTGAGAGTGTAAAAATTGCTTTAGCCACTGCAACTATCTTTGGTTTAGAAGTTTTCCAGTTTGATGTTGACACAGCTTACCTACATGCTGACCTAGATGAAGAAATCTACATGAGAGGCCCTCCAGGATTCCGACAGCAAGAAGGAGATACCTGGTTTTTAAACAAAAGTCTTTATGGTCTGAAACAGTCAGGTTTAATGTGGTACTTATGTCTTACTGACAAACTAAATTCAATGGGCTTTATTAAGTCCGAAACTGATGAGTGCGTGTTCACAAAAGGATCTAACAATACATATGAGATCATTCTTGTTTATGTTGGTGATATTGTTTATATTGGTCCAAATAAGAAAATGAGTGACATTTTTGCTAAAGCTTTGCAAAGATATTTCACATTGAAATCTTTAGGTTATATTAACACTTACTTAGGTGTTCAGGTTGACAAAACACAGAAGTGGTTTAGTTTTTCACAAGAGGATAAAATTGAACCCGAGCATCTGCGTAAGATGATGTGCCTTATTTGATAATGTACCTGGTGTTTGCTCAACTGCCAAAAAGAAGGGGTGTCACAATGTTTTTTTTGTTTTGCCAACTGTGCTTATATTCTAAGACATACGGTAGGCTGAATCTTCTCTGTGAGCCTACTACGCATGTCTCTTTTGCTTTCTTCTCTCTCTTTCTGTTTTGCCTGCCACGGAGAGGTAGGCTAGGAACTTTAGCAAATAAGTTTGTTTGTTATTTATTTTACAATAAAAATGTGTTTTCTTAGAATCTACCTTGGGTTTATTTTGCTTAATCATACAGTATACTTAAGGTGACCAGACGTCCCGATTTCAATGGGATGGTCATGCTTTATAACAATTTATCCCGTGTCCCGGGCCGTTTTAAAAAAGTCCCGATTTTCTGGCTTCATGTTGGAATCCCAGTGGATTTTCTTAAGAAATCCTAACCGGGGCAAGACAAAAGACACCCTGTCTAATCCCTCTCTCTCTCTCTGTCTCAGTACTTTCATTGAAGATATTAAAACGTTAAAGCAACAAAACGGACCCCCCCGCGCCCCTTTTACTCACTTTTATAAGAAAAAATGACCAAATACCATAGAGCTCCAGGAAGCACGTGGTTAGAGAGGTCAGGAGTGTTACTTCCTGGATTTTCTGGAGGGGAGGGACATGGTGGTTGGATGTCTGCTCCAAAATGGTAGCAAAGTTTCTTTGAAAAATATTTCCCTGACTAATTTCACCGTTTCAATTTGCTCAGTTCTTTGTATTAACATCTCCATCATTCTGGGTTGACTTGTAGTGCAAGCCTGCTGATAAGTGAGCTGGGTTTTTTTCTTTTATTTTTTTAATGTATTTTAAAATAATATTTTATTTATTGTGCATAGGATTTTTTAAAATTCTGTGTGGATTCTTTTTTTAAATTGTCTTAGACTATTTAAAAAAAGATTCTATCCAAAATAAATTGAAGAGAAACCATGTTTAAAAATTCTATGCACAATACTTTGAAATATATTGTGCATAGAAAGAATAGTTTGAAATGTTTTACTTCAATTTATTCTGTGTGGATTCTTTTTTTAAATTGTCTTAGGCTATTTAAAAAAAAGATTCTATCCAAAATACAAAATACCAACTGCAGTTATTCACTTAAGAACTGTGGCAAGAAAGGTGGTATAATGGGCTTAGTGACCAAAGTTACAATGGCATTGAAAAAAGTGACTGATGACCATTTTTCACACTTAGCGACCATTTTCACACTTAGTGACCGTTGCAGCATCCTCATGGTCACGCGATCAAAATTTTGATGTTTGGCAACAGATTCGTATTTATGATGGTTTCAGTGTCCTGGGGTCATATAATCACCTTTTGACAAAGTCAAATGGGGAAACCAGATTCACTTATGTTACTAACTTATCAGCTGCAGTTATTCACTTAAGAACTGTGGTCACAAAGGTGGTATAATGGGCTTAGTGACCAAAGTTACAATGGCATTGAAAAAAGTGACTGATGACCATTTGTCACACTTAGCGACCATTTTCACACTTAGCAACCGTTGCAGCATCCTCATGGTCACGCGATCAAAATTTTGATGTTTGGCGACAGATTCGTATTTATGATGGTTTCAGTGTCCTGGGGTCATATCTTTTGACAAAGTCAAATGGGGAAACCAGATTCACTTACGTTACTAACTTATCAGCTGCATTTATTCACTTAAGAACTGTGGTCACAAAGGTGGTATAATGGGCTTAGTGACCAAATTTACAATGGCATTGAAAAAAGTGACTGATGACCAGTTTTCACATTTAGCTACCATTTTCACACTTAGCGACCGTTGCAGCATCCTCATGGTCACGTGATCAAAATTTTGATGTTTGGCAACAGTTACAATTTATATTTGTAAATGGTAGTTATGTTGAAATAAAAAAAAAATATTACAATACTATTTTTGTGTTGTATGAAAATTTTTGTTGCTCCGTATAAAATTTTTAATCAAACCTCCTCCCCCCCCCCCCCCCCCGGTCAAAGGTGTCCCTCTTTACCAATCTGAAAATCTGGTCACCTTAAATATACTCCAAGGAAAAACCACGATTCACCCCTCATCAAACACAGGGCTGAATTTACAACCCTCACAAGGAGGGAAAGCCAGAATACTTATTTAGTGTATGCTTGGCATACATTATTTGTCAACATTTGTTAGGTTTGTGTATTATGAAAAGTTCTTAATAATACCATCAATTTAAAACATATAACTAAGCAAATCCAGCCCAAAAGCAATCAACATTTTTTTTCCTTTCCAAACTTTTATTATTTTGTCTATTCTTGTCACTATTTGAAATTCCAGGTTTCTTTATTGTCAGAATTACAGTGTATGCTACATTTTATTCAGAATCATAAACCAACATAGATAAAATTTCTCCTCACAATGTGGGTAAATTAATCTGAGAGTGACTGGCCCAAAGTTACCTAGTGGTTTAAGATGAACTTTAATCCAGATCCTCCAAGTGTTAATTTAACCATTATGTCACACTGGTCTAGATATATTATCTTAAGATATTGATATGTTTCAGAATAATATGCACTGGGGTGGAAACTCTTTGCACTCCAGATGTTGCCAAAGTAGAATTCAGTTTAGAATTCCTCTGGGAGGGCAAAAACTGCCTCTCCCAGGCTCCAGAGGACCTCCGGCATTTGGAAACAGATGTGTCTCCAGAGCCTGGGAAGGCTGTTTTCGTCCTTCTGGAGGCTTTAGGAAAGGTTCCAGAGCCTGAGGAGGGTGAAAACTCCCCCCTCCAGTGCAGGGAGGGGGTAGCGTACACATGCATGGGATGGGCCATGCACGAATGCACAGGTGTGTGGGGTACATTGCATTGTAGATGTGGGGCACCCGCATGCGCACTATTGTGCACACACACACAATTTTGGCATGCCAGGGCAGAAAGGTTCACCATCACTGCTGATTTCTTTCAATCTTATAGTTCCATGACTGTGGATTTGTACAATTTCAGTGAAAAGTTGCTACATTTCTCCAGTTTAATATGTCACTGGACTCAATAGACAATTGCCTGTGTTTTGCCTTTTTCTATAATTAACTATCATGATCTTAGCAACAGTACTGTTAAAAGACAAAAGTCAAATTGTCACTTTTTGCCTGAGTTTTTGCAAACTCATGCTAGAAAACAATTTACTTAATTCATGTTTCTTCAGTAATTGATTATGCAAATATTATTTATTGTGCCGCTGCAAGTACATCTTTGCATAAATTGGATATGTTTTGTCATTCTATGTTGCACTTTATTTAGAAATATTCCATTCTCTGCTCATCAAAGATGACTTTGTTCCATGGTAAACTAGTCTTCATTAGACAGTTTCTAGGTATTAGCATTTATCAATAAGGAAATTTAGAGAAAAACCCAACAATGCATTCATCTTAATCACACTCCTTTTTCCATTAAATGCTTTCTCAAATCCCCAGGCAGACTTTACTATTTTTCTGAATGTTAAATTTTAATATACAAAATATCCCTTCTCCCCACTTCTGCTTTCTCATACATTTGTTATTGTTAAAAGTAGCATTAAAGTTTCAAATAAGCTATTTCAAATAAGCCAATTAAATTAAAGCAACACAGTTTATTTTAGATGTGGGTACAATTTGTTTTGAAACAAACTTGATTATATCATTCTTGTTAAGGAGACATATATTTGTCAATATAGTAATTTATTTGCTGAAGTGTGCATTGGATTAACTATTTATTCTCATATGTATCTATTCATCTACAGTATTTGCCACTTATGGTATTAGCGACCCTACATTATCTATCTGAGAGTGTTCTTATTTTAAGAGAATCAGATCTTTTGAACAATTTTATGAAAGAAAAGCAAGAGATGAAATCAAAAGAATATTATATTAACAATGGACATAAAGAGACAAAGATGTGAATCCTATCCATTGAATGTCAAGATACTTGGGTACTGAGCTCAGGGTTTTGTTGACATCCTAGTTCTAGTTCTAGTTGCGTTTATTTATAGGCCGCCCTTTTCCCTGAGGGGACTCAGGGCGGCTAACAACTTATGGGAGGGGAAGACGTACAATAACATAAAAATACAGTATGTAGTTAAGATCAAACAACATTCATTCAACATTCGGGCGGGGGCAAACTATGGTCTTTACCCCCAGGCCTGGCGGGATAGCCAGATCTTGAGGGCTGTGCGGAAGGTCTGAAGGGTGGTGAGGGTACGAATTTCCATGGGGAGATCGTTCCAGAGGGTCGGAGCTGCTACAGAAAAGGCTCTCCTCCGCGTAGTTGCCAGCCGGCACTGGCTGGCAGATGGCACTCGGAGGAGGCCTAATCTGTGGGATCTTATGGGTCGAGAGGAGGTAATTGGCAGGAGGCGGTCTCCCAAGTACGCAGATCCACTACCATGAAGGGCTTTATAGGTAGTAAGAAGCACCTTGAAGCACACACGGAGATCAACAGGTAGCCAGTGCAGCTCGTGGAGGATAGGTGTTATGTGGGCGAACCGAGGTGCACCCACGATCACTCGCGCGGCCGCATTCTGGACTAGCTGAAGCTGCCGGATGCTCTTCAAGGGCAGCCCCATGTAGAGCACGTTGCAGTATTCCAGCCTAGAGGTCACGAGGGCGCGAGTGACTGTTGTGAGAGCCTCCCGATTCAGGTAGGGTCGCAACTGGCGCACCAGGCGAACCTGGGCAAATGCCCCCCTGGTCACAGCCGATAGGTGGTGATCAAAGGTCAGCTGTGGATCCAGGAGGACTCCCAAGTTGCGAACCCTGTCTGAGGGGTGTAAATTTTGACCCCCCAGCCTGAGCGTTGGAACACTAACCAAATTTTTGGGAGGGAAACACAACAGCCACTCGGTCTTTAGTATCCTATTAGTATTTTAATATATCTATACAGTATATAATATATATTTTGGAGATCATCTTTCGAATAACCAGGTCCTATGTTATAAAGGGTATTATAGCAGCAGCCAGCATCTTGAATCAAATTCAGAAGCAATTGATGACAAGTGCAGCATGCAAAACAGAGGTATTACCTGGATATGGGGGGTGAGGTTAATAGTAGACAGTTTAAGGTTAAAGATTTCGGGATTTGAAGATGCAGCAACAGAGTGTATTCCAGGCATTGATCACTTTGTTGTATCCCGAAGCATGCCCATCACTGCATTCTGGAATGGTTGAAACTACTGGGTAGTGTTCAAGAACAGCCCTATAAACAGTGCTTTGCAGTAGTCAAGTAATGAGATGACCAGAACATGAATGACTATTTGAAAGGTCCCCTAATCTAGAAGAGGATGCAATAGGCACATAGATGAAACTAGACAAAATTCTTCTAACTACAGCTGCCTTCTGTTCATAGAGTGATTCGGAAAGAACCCACCTCCCCAATTTCACAACATTCAAGATCATAGTTGGAACATTCCCAGATCTTGATTGTCCAAACATCCTCAGAAACTTAATAGGAAATGGTTCCTCCCCAGTGAAACTAGCACAGCCTTCAGGGACAGAACTTCAACAGCTTCACTTCTGTGGCTCAGGGTCACAAGATATAATTGAGTGCCATATACTGATGATACTGTACCCCAAACTAGTAAATGATATCACCTGGTTGTTCATGTAGAAATCGAAAAGCAGGAGAAACAGAATACAACCTGTGCCATGCCACCAGTGAGAGGTTTAGGGGACAATCTTTCCCCACTACCAATATCAAATAATTAGTCATTGCTAGTTACATTTACATATCAGAGAAGTGTGTCATGGGGTCTGCTTTCCAAGCTTTATTAAACAGCATTATAATAATGAAAGGCCTAGATTGACTTGGGATTGGTCTATTATTCAGAGTATTTCCACTTAATTAGCTTCTCTAGTCTCATACAATAAATGCAGGAGCTGTGCCTTAGGCTAAAGCTATATGGAGTTTATATGTGGCAAGTTATAGTTTTTCCTTGTGGGTATCCCAACCTCCCAGATACTTATGGATGTCATAGCTATATGAATCCACATTCTGCTATTTTGTTCTGCTATTTTCTTGCAGTGAGCTTAATCTTAGTCTTTTTTTAAAGGTAATTTTGAAATTAAACCTGGTAGAAAAACAGAAATACTTCTCATACCTTAAGATGGATAGCATATGTTATCAGGGTACAGTGTACAGTATTTCTCTGTTGTGATATCCCAACTTTGCTTTTCCCATGAAGGCCAGCAACACAGCCAATAGTGAAGACACTTTTTTCCCTTTATCCTTACATCCAGGACTTACCAACAGCAGATTGGCTTCATTCTATTATCATTTATCAGAATCAGATAATAATTTGGTTTTAGCTGTCTTAAATGGTTTAAGTATCAAATATGATATCAAACTTAAGTGAAGGACTCACAGTTCCACATAATTATTCACTTTCTCAAGATGTATAGGCTCAAAATCTTTTTACAAATCATCACATGATATTACTCCTTTCATTTCAGATTTTATCTATCTGGATTCCAACTCAGAATAAAAACAAATTATTTTATTCACAAAATGTTTAGTCAGATGATCACAATTTATACTAATTGATTTTTCTGCCAACATTTTTCAGATGCAATAATGACAGAAGAGCAATTCTATTTCTTTCAGCAGTTCCAAGGAGGCCTCATAGCCATTTGCACTACTCCACTGACAATACAGATAAAGCTCCAGGTGACCTTAACAACTCACTAAAAATGCAAATGACCAGCTGTCTGCAAGGAATATAAATCCTTCCGTTTTCCGCCATCCAGTCAGAGTTGAAGAAGCTTCTTCGATGAGAAATGAAACATCTTCAAAGAAAAACATGAAAGTCCAGTTGCCTCTTGAAAAGCACCTTTGGGACACTATATGGTAAATTTCAACCCATATATGGTCAAACTAACTTCTCATTTTACTAAGGTGACCAGATTTTCAGATTGGTAAAGAGGGACACCTTTGACCAGGGAGGGGGGTGTGTTGATTAAAAATGTTATACGGAGGAACAAAAATTTTCATACAACGCAAAAATAGTATTGTAATGTTTTTTTTAATTTCAACATAACTACAATTTACAAATATAAATTGTAACTGTTGCCAAACATCAAAATTTTGATCACGTGACCATGAGGATGCTGCAACAGTCGCTAAGTGTGAAAATGGTCGCTAAGTGTGAAAAATGGTCATCAGTCACTTTTTTCAATGCCATTGTAACTTTGGCCACTAAGCCCATTATACCACCTTTCTTGCCACAGTTTTTAAGTGAATAAATGCAGCTGATAAGTTAGTAACATAAGTGAATCTGGTTTCCCCATTTGACTTTGTCAAAAGGTGATTATATGACCCCAGGACATTGAAACCATCATAAATACGAATCTGTTGCCAAACATCAAAATTTTGATCGCGTGACCATGAGGATGCTGCAACAGTCGCTAAGTGTGAAAATGGTCGCTAAGTGTGAAAAATGGTCATCAGTCACTTTTTTCAATGCCATTGTAACTTTGGTCACTATATCACCTTTCTTGCCACAGTTTTTAAGTGAATAAATGCAGCTGATAAGTTAGTAACATAAGTGAATCTGGTTTCCCCATTTGACTTTGTCAAAAGGTGATTATATGACCCCAGGACATTGAAACCATCATAAATACGAATCTGTTGCCAAACATCAAAATTTTGATCGCGTGACCATGAGGATGCTGCAATGGTCACTAAGTGTGAAAATGGTCACTAAGTGTGAAAAATGGTCATCAGTCACTTTTTTCAATGCCATTGTAACTTTGATCACTAAATGTTTTCCCCCTCCTCGAGACACCTCACTTCTTCCTTCATTCCTCTTGCTTATCTACCTTCACCTTATCCGTCTTCTGCTCTTTTCTTCTCTTCCTTCCTTTCTCCTTCCATCCTCTCTTCTTTCCTCACTCACTCCCTTCCTCCTTTTCTCTTCCTTCCTCCTTCCATTCTTTCAACTTCCTTTCTTTTGCCTATCTACCTTCTCTGTCTTTCTGCTCTTTCCATTTCTCTCTTCCTCTTTGCTTCTGTTCCTTCCTTCTTCCATCCTTTCACCTTCCCTCCTTCCTATTTCTTCCTTCCTTCTGCCTATCTACCTTCACCTTCTGTCTTTCTGCTCTTTTCCTGTCTTCCTCTTTCCTCCCTCCCTTCTTTCCTTTCTAGTTCCATCTTTTCTTCTTTCCTCTCTCCCTCCCTTTTTCTTCTTTCCTTCCTTCCTTCCTCCTTCCTCTTGCCTATCAACTTCATCCTCCTCATCTTTCTGCTCTTTCCCTCTCTTCCCCTTTTCTTCCCACCTCCTTCCCTCTTTTCTCCCTCCCTTCTTCTTTTTCTTCCTTTCTTCTTCCATCTTCCTCCTTCTCCTTCCTCCTTCTATTCTTTCTCCTTCCTTCCATGTTTTCTCCTTCCATCTTCTCCCTCCCTCCCTTCTTCTTTTCCTTCCCCCCTCCCTCCTTCCTTCCTCTCCTTCCCACTCTCTCCTTGGGAGGGGTGGGGGGTGGGGGGGCAGCAGAGACCAAATAAAGTCAGAAAATCTTATTAAAACTTTCCTATTTGTTGGATTGCCTTGCTGCGAACTTATAAACCAAATCAGGGGAACATTTTGCAACCGAGGGTGCTGCAAGGAGAGGCAGTCCTGCCCCAGTTTTGCAAGGAATGAGAAACGGTGCTTTAAAACAAAGCAACTGCAATCGGAACCGCAGACAGGGAAAGAAAGAAAGAAAGATCCTTGTAGCACAAAACCCACCTTTCCATGGTTGTGAGAACATAAACAAAACAAAAAAAAAGCACAGCGTCCCTCCGCCCTCTGAATGGGACTCAGCGTGACTCCGAGCTGGGCGGGGAGATAAGCACCTTCATTTGCATTCTCTGCGACCATGATGCTTTGCAAGGAACATTTCCCCGGGCTTTTTGCAGATTTTTCCTTTCTTGCTTAAATAAAAAGAACGGGACTTCTTTAAAACGCCACAGCTCTTTCAGCCTAACAAAAATGCAACCTCTTCCTTCGTCCTTCTCCTCCTCCATCACTAACAGCTGGGGACTCAGAAATCGGAGTGAAAAGCCAGTCCTCCATCTCTTCCCTCTTCCCTCTTCCCGGATTCACTCCGAAGTTTTAAATCTCCCTTCTGTGCATAAACACTCCCTCCCTTTCTTTCTCTCTCTCTCTCTCTCTCTCTCCCCCTCTCCCTCTCTCTCTCTCTCTTTGTCTCTGACTCTCTGTGTGGCTCTTTGCCTCTATCTCCCTCCCTCCCTCTCTCTGTCTCTCTGTCATTCTCTGTGTGTGTCTGTCTCTCTCTCTGTCTCTCCTCCCTCCCTGTGTGTGTGTGTATGTGTGTGGGGGATCCCTGCCACCGCGGATGGGCTCCGGACTAGTGGAGCCTCCTCTTCCTCCTTTTTAACCAGGCTATCTTCGACTGCTGCACAATCCCAAGGTTTGCTAAATCCGGCGCGGTTTCAGAGAAAGAAGGCGTGCGAGAAAGCCCCCCCCCCATCCCCGCTGCCTGAACATTTGAATGAAGGAGGCTGCAGGCTCCTTTGTCCTCGGCTATGCAATTTTCTTTCATTCTCTGCTGCCCGAACGAGTGAACGAGGCAGAGGGAGAATGAAAGGAGATTGCGTCCCTTCTGTCTCCCCATTGCTCAGAAAAGCAACTGCGGGAAGGTCCTTTGGTGGCGGCAGGCGTCCTAGAACCTGCCTGCTAGCAAAGGACCTTCCCAGAGTTGCTTTTCTGAGCAACGGGGAGACAGAAGGGACAAAATACCAGCCGGCTGGGACGGGTATACACAATGATGCCAGACCAAGATTCCTCCACGATCCCCAGGAAGAGGCAGAGAAGTGAAAAGCAGCCACAGCATCGGCGCAGAGAGAGGAAAGGAAGCTGCAGCCGAAGGGGGAGATGCTCGCTACGGTTCCCTGCTAGAAGCCGCCAAGGGCTGCGTCCACTGCTCGTGGCTTCCAGGTGCCGTTTGGCAACGGGAGGCCAGCAACCACCGCAGCAGCAACATATTCCCTTGGCAAAGGCAGACGCAACTCCCCGGCGGCTGGTTTGCGCACGTGCACACACACACACGGCCCCGCACACTCCCTTCCCTTCCACGGCTGTCTCCCTTCCCTAAATCCCTAAAGGCTCCGCTTCACGGGAGCCAGTACTGTTGCCCGCTTTCCTTCTCTCTCCGTTGTTCTCCGAGCTCTGCCTACCACACAACACTGTGACCTTTCCTCTGACAGAAATGTAAATTTTTAGGGAAGGAAGCACGGAGTGATAGTCTAGGCCGATCGGACCTTCCTGGCCGCCTTTGCCATTTCCAGCCTTGGTGCAGGGGTAAATGCGGTGCCCTTGCGGTGGCTCCTCCACCCCCTGCCCTTCCCCCACCTGCACCCCCCGGCCTGGGGGTGGGTGTCTCCCGTGGGAGCCCGGCTCGTTTCTCCCGTTCAGGAGTTGTCAGCGGGTGCGGATGTGCTTTGTTTGCGGTGGGCATGTGGCGCTCTTGCTCCACTGGGCTCCTGGTTCCCTCCCTTCAGCCCCATTCAGAGAAGCTCTTTGGCTGCGCCCACGTTTGCTTTGATAGAAATCACTGCAGCCCCAAGTGCGCCGATCTCGGCGTTTTTCGCATTGGGGCGTGCTGCAAGAGGGAGTGAGTGAAGACCTTTTCTAGCCGGTGCAAAGGACTTCCCAAGACTTGCTTTGCAGCAATCCAGATTCACTCCCTCCCTCTTGCAGCCCGCCCCATGCGAATTCCCCCCCCTCCCCACATCTTCTCCCGGGTTTCTCAGGGTAGGGAGGCCGCGGGCTGGTAGTAGCCACCGCGGGCTGGCTTTCCCTCCCCCCGCCCCGCCTCCTCCACTAGCCTTTGTAGGGTGGCTGGGGGGAGGAGACGGCCCGCCCGCCCAACTCCGCAAAGGGGGAGAAGGAGAGGAGGGCCGTCTCCTCCCCCCAGCCGCCCTACTGTGGAGGGACAAAGGCTAGTGGAGGAGGCGGGGGGGAAGCCAGACTCCCTAGGGAAGGCCTTCCCTTGTTAAAGGCCACCGCTGCCCACCCGAGGCGGCGAAGCTTCCCGATTCCCACCGGTTACTCACCAGTGAAGCAGCAAAAGCAAACAGCAAAGGCAAAATGAAATGGAGACTTGCGCGGCGTGCTTAAGCGGACTCCAGCCAATCAGTGAGCTGGCTGGGATGCCGCGTGCTTAAAGTTTTCCATCCCAGCCAGCTCACTGATTGGCTGGAGTCCAGGCCAATGAGTGAGCAGCAGGCTGGGCTGGCTTAGTTTTTAGTGTAGAATAGAATAGATGGGGGAACGGAACGAGCGAGCTAGCGGCAGCTGATGGGCGGGGGAGCCAGTGAGCTCCAAAATAAAGCGGGGGTTTTTGAGAACAGGGCGGGACGCTGGAAAAATGATGAAAATGCGTACCTGTCCCGCCAGATGCGGGACGCCTGGTCACCCTACATTTTACACATCTTCTACAAAAGCAACTATTTAGACACGGTTGGGAAGAAGGAGAACACCTCAGGAATAATTTTGTTATGGGATCTCTTAGTTTCAGACATTAGAAAAATCTTAAAGTGCACTCAGATATCTAGAAACTTTTTTGGAACCACAAGAGTAAACTAGCTTAATTAGGTCTTCTTTCTGTGGCATTTTAGAGCTCACGTTAACCTCATAAAAAGAAGGGAGTGAAATGTCATTGTAAGGGATTAAATATTGCTCAGAACCAGGGATGTGCAGTCAGGGGAGGCAGGGGAGGCAGGGGAGGCAGAGCCTCACTACTGTCATCATGAAAAGAAAAAAATGTAAAAGAAAAAAGGCTGAGCTAGTTGCTGTCAGAGTCACAATGGATGACTCTGCTTAGTGCTTAACTGTTTAAAAAAGCCTCTAAAAAAGTGCCATCTACAGGAGGAGGCAGGAGAACCACGTGCCTCATTTAGTCTATCTTTATGATCACTCGAGCAGAGTTAAGCAAGGGTTAAAAGCCAAAAAATCCTGATGTAATGAGGCACGTCGTTCTCCTGCCTCCTGTAGAGGGCACTTTTTAGAGGCTTTTTTAAACAGTTAAGCAGAGTCATCCACACAGTGACTCTGTCAGCAACTAGCTCAGCCTTCAGCTCTTGTCTTTTTCCGTTTCCTTTTTTTTTCTTTTCATGATACGCTTCAAAGTGCTAGTCGTAACTTATAAAGCCCTTCATGGTATTGGACCTGGGTACTTGAGAGACCGCCTGCTGCCAATTACCTCCCAAAGACCCGTCAGATCACACAGATTAGGCGTCCTCCGGGTTCCGTCCACCAGCCAATGCCATCTGGCTACTACCCGGGGGAGGGCCTTCTCTGTAGCAGCTCCGGCCCTTTGGAATGAACTCCCCGCGGAGATCCGGACCCTCACCTCTCTCCAGGCCTTCCGGAAAGCCGTCAAAACCTGGCTGTGCCGGCAGGCCTGGGGTTGATGAGTTCCCCTCCCCTCTCGACTGGTATGGCTGTGTGATTTTCGTGTATTTTAATTATGTGTACTGTTGTTTATGTTCCCTTTCCCCTTTGAGTTGTTCACCGCCCTGAGTCCCTCCTGGAGAAGGGCGGCATACAAATAAACCCAATAAATAAATAAATAAATAAATAAATAAATAAATAAATAAATAAATAAATAAATAAATAAATAAATAAATAAATAAATAAATAAATAAATGATGGCAGGCAAGAGCAGAGTTGAAATCTGCTCTGAAACAGCTGGAAAAGGTACGTGACTGCATGCAGAGCTAGATTGCCTTCTCTCTCTCTCTCTCTCTCTCTCTCTCTCTCTCTCTCTCTCTCTCTCTCACACACACACACACACACACACACACACACACACACACACACCCCTACCTGGATAAAAGTATATAAGCCCAGCTTCACTGATTACAAGTTTGAAAAGGCAACGTGACTCCACCTGCAATCAAAGGCTCAGATCGGAAGGCAGCAGGGGAATGTGGGGGAGTATGGCAGAGAGTTGCTTTCAAGCCATTGGAAAATATATCCAATCCAACTTCTGTGTTTGTGTTTGTTTCAGAGTGAGTGAGTGAGAGAGGGATCCAACTTCTCTGTGTCCGTGTGTCTGTTTGAGAGAGGGGGGAGGGAGGGAGAGAGGGAGGAAGGAGGGGGAGGGAGAAGAAAAAGAATGAAGGAAAAATTTTTCACAAAGGAGAAAAACAAATGCTGTTGCTTTAAATCAGAACTGAGCATGCCTGGCTGTGGAATTCTGGGAGTTGAAGTCCACAAGTCTAAAATTTTTTGATATTTAATATGTTTTATTTCATTTCATTATTTCATTTTCATTTTCATGTTATACAATCACTTATATACTGTGTGATTAAGGAAACAATAAACACAACTCTTCTTATATTCCAAAATACAAAACCAACATAACGCTTCAACTCTCCATACACCCTTTCTTTCCCCCCCTCCAACTTTCATTTCTCCCCTTCAGCATTCCCCTCTTCTACTTCCCCTCCCCCTCTAACGTTCCTTTCTCCCCCTCCCTCCATCTCACCCTCCTTCCATTCCTCTCTCACTCCCTCTCTACTCCTCCCTCTTCTTTCCCTCTACTCCTCGCTTCGGTGTATTTCTACCATTCGTTAATGTATTCGGCTTGTTATTTTATACTAAAATTGAAAGAAAAGAAAAAAAGAAAAGAAAAACAAAAAAGAAAAAGAAAGAAAAAAAGGAGCAACAGTATACAAGTGCATTCTTGTTGTTTTAAAAATTGAAACTATGTTTCCCCCCTCCCCCCCTCCCCCTATGATCCCCCCTCCCTACCCCCCTTCCGACTTCCCAGATCCCGTACCCGGCATAGCTTTTTATCAAACACAGTCTGGAGTATATTAAAACCAAGTAAATTAAAAGTTAAAAGAAAAGAGAAAAAGGAAAAAGAAAAAAAAAGGGAATAAGAAAAAAAAAAGGGGAAAATCAATAAACTCTCTACATTGAGCTCAGCTTCCTATCATTATTAAGACTTAAACAATGTACATCATTCCTGATCTCAATTAATTAATTACTTGCAGGATTTCAAACTATATTAAAACCAAATAAGTTAACCAAATAGAATTCTTCTCTAGCTAGGGGCCTTATCTCTTTATCTAAATATCTGTCTGTTTCCAAACCTTTAATTTGTCCCTTTTATACCTCCTTCCTCTGTGACGCAATTTAAACACATCTCAAATTCTTATCTCGGTTTCCTTTTCCAACTCCTCTCGTCCTGCCTCTGTCCGTGTCCGTACACATATATATACACATATATATGTATATAGACACACATATACATACACATACATATATTTTATTTTCATCCGTACTCCTCTCATATATGCTCCGCCTTCCTGCAAACTCCCTGGGTGTATCCTTCCAGGCATTATATTCAAATAACAATTTTTACAAAAATCAATTTACTTTCTATCTCAAAATAAGCTCTAATTCGACCTCCACTACCCTCCCATCTACACCACACCTCCCAACTCCATCCAACCTGAACCACGATCCAGGAAAATCACCACGATCTCCGCTCTCCTCACCCTGGAAAATAAGTCATCAGTAATTTATATAAAAATTTAGAATTATCCATCAAGTCTTTTTTAAGTCCCATACAATATATCTTCCAAGGAGATCAGCATCAGTTCTTTCAGCCTTAATGTCTCTTCATTGGTATACAACTATACCATTTTATGCAAAACAAAAGTCACAGAGTATTGTTCAAGTTGAGAATTAAGCAAATGTTTTAGATCGGTTAATTTAATATAATTTTCTTGCAGAGAAATTATATCATTTTTAGACTGTTTAATATAGCAAGATGTTTACTTTCTCTTTTATAATGGTTTCATAGATATCTCCTTAATCAATGGCTGATGATCATAGATGTTGCTACGATCCACTTTATTTTCCATTCGTCTGGGAGAACGGCTAGGTCCTTGTTCTCTGGTCTTCTGCTCTTCCGGAAGGGGAAAGCGATACTTCCTGTCTTGTAATTGTGTGTTTTGTTGTTTCTCTTCTCCTTCTCTTTGTCTTTCTCCAAGTCCAGGTGATTCAGGATGTCCCGCCTTTAGGATCTTATAATAAAAATCTCGGGCTTCCCAAACAGAGTTGAGACGATATTTTTGGTCATCGAATGTAACTATAATACCAAATGGCACATCCCATCTATACTGTATCTGACAATTTCTAAGTTCTTTGGTTAGAAAAGCATAGTCTCTCCTGGCGCTTAACATTTGGGGTGGTATTTCTTTGAAGACAATCAAATCCTGTCCGTCAATTCGCAGCCTGGTATTATAAAACTCTTGTAGTATCGCATTTCTGGATTCTCTTGTAGCAAAATATATAATTATATCTCTCGGAAGCTGTCTCTGTTTTGCCGCCCACGAATTATGGTGATAAATTTTTTGGATCTGCCAATCAAAGTTGAGTCCCGGACTTCCCACCAAACGACTGAAAGCCTCTGAGAAAATCTGTTTCAAGTTCTCCTGTTCATTTTCGCGCAATCCCCTAACTCTTAATGCAAGCTCCATCTTTTTATAATTTGTCATAACAAGTTGTTTTTCTGCGTTTTCAACTTCCTGTTGCAGCACTTCAATTTTAGATGTCAGGTTCGAGTTGGCTTCCTCCAGGAGCTCCAGCTTATCTTCCATTCCAGCAACATAGTCTGTAAGTACAGTTACGATTCCTATCATATCCTCCTTTGTTTGAGCAATCTTGGTATCAAGCTTGTCACATAAGTCTGTAATAAGTTGCTTTATCTCCTCTCTAAATTCTTTAAGAGTCTCAAAAAGAAATTCTTTCGTTAACAAATCTCCAGTAGGGGGCGTAGAAGGTAAGAGCTGCGGCTTTGTAACAAATGCCTGAGATGTATTGCTAAAAGAACGTCTCGCCTGCTTTGATTTTGGAGCCATTATAGAAAGGAAGCAAACAAAGTCTCTGCTCACATTGATTTAAGATAAAGTAGTTTCAGTAAACTTTTAGAAGTTGATAAGAGGAGATCTTCAAGGGAATGGAGCTAATTAGTTTGTAAAAAGTTATTCCCTTGATTCTGTGCCAGGAAGTTGGAGATATATCATTATAGCAAATGCGGAAGCTATAAAATCGCCATTTTAAAAACAATTAAGCAAAGGAGTTTTTTATAAAATTGAAGCTGGTATTTTGAATAGAGAAAAAAAAAGGTTCTCCGGTTTGGTCTCTGCTCGGATTGATTTTAAATAACTTAATTTGAAAAGCTTGTCCTGAGGGGGGGGGGTAACTTGCCTTGAGCTGAAAAAAAAAACAGCTGAGAAGATCTGGCCGGAGTAAGTGACTCAGCTTTCGTTGATCCTTCTTCTCCGTTCACAGCCAAAAAAAAGAGCTGCGAACTACAAAGAGGATTCTAACTGACTGGGTCCCTCCCTGCTTTTTTCTTGCCTGAAAAAAGAGATATCTATAGATCTTAAATAGATATACGAACCAGAACTCTGAGGGCAGCTTCGTTAAGCTGCTGGCGACGGCAACCCCTCCCCCGGAAGCCTCAAGTCTAAAAAAATTTGAAACCCCTGTGTCAGTGCCTCACCAGCCATAAACCTCACTGCACGTCACTGCTCAGAAGCCTATTACGTTTTATATTATATGAGATAAATCCAGTTCTGAAATGTGGCTACCACACAATCCTATGGTAGTCTTGACAGCAATGAACTCTCAAGATGATTTTGTACCCAGAGAGAATAAGTTAAAATTACCCACTATAAACAATGTGGGCACTTCATAATGCTCCTGCAATAAGAAAGCAGCTTGGTTAAGATGGGAATATTGTATAATAGAAACAACATCAGCTTGTATTTATGGCTTATTCTCATTAATCTGGCATAACATCTAGTAACCAGCAGTATCTGGTAACCTCGTATTGGCTAGGGCTTCCTAGTCTACTGTAGTTATAGCACATTTCCTGACCTACAGCATCTTGATAATGATGCCAGTCACATTTTCTATCCCAAAGTTGAAATATATTTATTTCTGCTAGAATATTTTAATGTTCTTCACCGCGCTACAGAGAACTAATTTTACTACTACTTTTTAATTTGCATATTTAGAATCACAAATGTACAGATCCTTATTATGCTCACGAATTATACCAGCTGATCTTATTGCATGGGAATTGGTAGAGGTTGTGAACTTACCCTCACATCACTTCATCCAATACAGACAATGGCAGAGAAAGCCAGAGCTTAAGAAAAAAATAAATCAGGGCTATGGAATGGGACCCAAGGTTTAAGTATTTAAAAAATGATGGCATAGGCATATGCTGTTGAAGTGGAATCTCTTGTGAACAGCTTGCTGCAGTTATAATTTTAATGAATATTGAAAGCTTAAGTGCCATCGTTTCCCATATCACTTTTTTTCTGTCAAATGATTTATTGACCACTTATATATGATACATTCTCCTGTCATGGATAGCACACTATATATTTGTTTTCATGAATAATGGGAACCATTTTAATTGATAGTTTCAGACAGAGGAATAGATTTATTTCTACAAAGAATAAAACCGCTCACGATATATAGTGGATATAAATTATTTTACCACTTATTCTAGTTTTCCTTTTACAACTCAAAATGCTGCTAAAGTCTTAACAAAAATCAATCAAACAACTATAATACATTGCTATCCAGACATTTCTATGAAGCACACGAAAACATTTTTTTCCATAATGCTTTCAAAATGTGTGTTAAATGATCTTGCCAAGAGTCTTTGCTGAGCCAAGGAACTTCTGATGGATCTGTCTGTGAAGTAGCTGTGTTCTGTTGCTTTTAGTTTATTTGTCTTTCTATGACACCCTACCTGCCTACCTCCCTAAGATTCATTTATAACAGAAGTATGCGCAAGTTACAGCCTTATTAAAAGTACACAGGCATTTCATCTCTCAAGAAATAAAGTTAAAATTCATTCATGAAGTCTGATAACTTCATATCAAATGCAATTGTTTGTATACACCTGAGGGAGGAAATTCTATGATGTTTTTTCTAGTTATGAAAGAAGATTAGTGATAAAAGTGAATTATTCTTAGCTCAGGGCTCAGAATGAATTTTGTGACCTTTAAATGTATCTTTTTAAAGTATTATGAATTTTATAAGAATGTATTTCTTCTCCCATTTGAATTAAAAGTCTATTACTCTAGCTCTGAGGGACTGATGCTAAAGCCCAGAATTTTTTTTAGTCTGTTCATATTATTCTGGAGAAGTATAACCCAACTTAATGCTAAATTCTAGACAAAACAAAAATAATGGAATTTTATTTTCATGTAGACTATTTCCTTGCATAGTAACAATGCAGATGGCTGTGCCTTCCTCCTCCACACTACTTCCTGTGAAATGCAGGATGTGCCTCTGTGTGCATGCATGTGAATATACAGTATATTACAGTACTGTTATCCGAGAAGAGAAAATGATGAAATTGGGAATGACAACAGTTTTTGTGATAAGGAATATGGAATTATCACGTGATTTTCTATATATTGATTGATGAAGGTTAATATGTATGTATGTATGTATGTATGTATGTATGTATGTATGTATGTATGTATGCTGGTCTTGTTGTATTCGGGTCTTTTCCCGTGTAAGATTGAGATTGTCTTGGCAACATTTCGGCGAGGTCTCACTCATCATCCTCAGGCTGGTGTTTTGGCTTAAAGCGTGGCCAGAGCTGCTTTAAGCCAAAAACACCAGTTTGAGGATGGTGAGTGAGACCCCGCCGAAACGTTGCCAAGACAATCTCAATCTTACACGGGAAAAGACCCGAATACAACAAAACCAGCATACCTACACCTGTGAAAATCTACAAACACACACACACACACACACACACACACACACACACACACACACACACGAGATATATGAAATATAACAGATTAATGGTTTTTAGAGAAAATAATCAGTTGTTGGGATTAATCATTTAGTTAATATGGAGCACAGATTATCATATGAGGCACCTAAGAATTCTTTTTAACTATAAAATCTCTCCATTCTCTAACTCACTGTGATATAATTTATTTATTTATTTTATTTATTTATTTATTTTATTTATAAATAAAATAAATGGTAGCAAACAACTACTATTTAATGGTAGTTGTTTGCTACCATTGTGGCAAAACTGTTGAAGGAAAACTTAAATGGTATAGACACATTGTACATGGTAAAGAAGACTCAGTGGTGACATAGCTATGCATTTGGACCCTGATGGCTGACAATCCCATGGTAGACCCAAGAAACAGTGGATGGATCATATCAATGAGGACATGATATGTGTGTTGCCCCTGAAAATGCCCTGGATCTAGAAAAATGGAGATGGATATGCTGATAAGCAGACCCTGCCATAGTACAGGAATAATGCTAGGAAGGAGAATTTGTTAGTTAGTTTGTTTGCTTGCTTGCTTGCTCGCCTGTGCAGGTTGCTATTTGCAACCTAATTTTAGAGTAGATCTCTGTGTACTTGGACTGGATAGTATTAATCCAATTTAAAATCTTTGTTGCAAGTGGGTATGCCAACCATAGAAGTCACTAGAAATTTTCAACAATGACATAGGTTTGCTGATTCAAAGTTGCCATTTGCTGATTCAAATGGTAATTGCCATTTGATCAGACTTCTCAAATGGCAATTATCACATAGCAATTTAGGGAAATTCAAAGCTGAACAGCACTGTTTTCTCATTGCTTTCTCACCTCTCTTTTTCTCTTACCTTTCTCAAGGTAACTAGGAAGGTACAGTACCTGTGTCTAATTATGCTACCAGGAATATGTTCAATTTTCCCCCTTTTCTTGGGAGACAATATAGTTACTATGGTTAGTTTGGGTTAGTACAGGAAAGAGTAAACACAGAAAGTTCATTCTGAATAACAAGTCAAGCAGAATTAATTATTCTCCTTATCAAATTTAATTCACTCAAATGTTTCCCTCTCATATTTTCTTACTTCCATGGTGCTTGGATGAAAATAATTTGCTATTAAAGGGATGGATCACAAGACTATTGTATTATGCATCCAGGGAGGATTAGCTACGAGTAATATCACAGCAGAACTTTAATAGTCTATTAGCATGTTACATAAATGCTGTTGAACAGGAATGTTTTATACTGCCCTCCATAGGACTCTAAAGGTAGTGCATCTACCTAGCCAAGATCTTTCAGCGGTTGTTCCAAAGGTGCTTTTCAAAAGGCAACATTTTTATTTTTTTCAGGAAAATCTCAGAACTGAAGAAGCTTCTTGGATGAGAAGTGAAACATTTTCAAGAAGAAAATAAGAAAGTCCAAGTTGCTCTTTGAAAAGCACTGTTGGGGATAGCCAAGATGAAGGTCTGCTGAAATTTCAGAATTAGAATTAAGGAGAGATAAGATAATGTTGAGGCAGATACATGAATGGTTGGGGTTAAATACTAGGCTTAAATTGGCTTGTAAATGAATATTCCAGTTGTGTTGCTTAAGATGATTCCTGGCATTTTTAAATGTAATGGAAAGGAGCTTTCTAACGAAAAATCTAAGAGTTTCCTATGAGGTTTTATTACTCAGATTGATTTAAAACAGTCTCTGAGAACCAATGAAGCCAATCCCACTGGGAAAAATCATTTTTATCCAGAAATTAAGGAGATAGAGCCAGTTTTCTGGCACCTACAGATACTGAACCTGTCTTTAATTATAAGTCATTCTTGTTGCAATTTGGAACTGTGAGTATAGGTCTTATAAATTTGTCTTGGATAACTTCCAGCATATTAATCTTTGTAGAAGTACAAATCTGAATACCATAAAGAAGCTGAAAACCCTTAGCAAAAAAAAGACTTGCCATCTGCAGGAATGAAATATGCCCCTTTTGAATGGAAGCCTCTTAAGAGAGCCAATAAAAGAAATGTATGCTGCAAGGTAAGGAAGCCCGGAACTGCATCCCAATCAGTGACGTGCAATCAGGGGAGGCATGGGAGGCAGAGCCTTACCACTGTCATCATGAAAAGAAAAAAAATGTAAAAGGAAAAAGGCTGAGCTAGTTGCTTCCTGAGTCACAGTGGATGACTCTGCTTAGTGCTTAACTGTTTAAAAAGTGCCCTCTACAGGAAGAGACGGGAGAACCACGTGCCTCATTTAGTCTGACTTTATGATCACTCGAGCAGAGTTAAGCAAGAGTTAAAAGCCGAAAAATTCCTTATGTAGATGAGGCACGTGGTTCTCTTGCCTCCTCCTGTAGAGGGTGTTTTTTTAGAGGCTTTTTTAAACAGTTAAGCAGAGTCATCCATTGGGGATTCTGGCAGCAGCTAACCCAGCCTGACCTCAGCAGCTCTTGCCTTTTTCCTTTTATATTTTTACATTTTCATCATGGCAGACAAGAGTAGAGTTGAAATCCTCTGTGATTGTGAAACAGCTGGAAAAGGTATGTGGGTCGGAGGGAGGGGGAGGAATTCAAAATTAAAGTAATTTGTAAGTAATTGTAAGTAGTGTGTGTGTGTGTGTGTGTGTGTTTGTGTGTGTGTGTGCACTTTTCTTCACGCAGAGGGAGAGGCAGGGAGGGCAGCCCACCAGCTTTCTTTCTCTGTGTCGGGAAAGCCTGCCAGCAGAGGCGGGTCTTTTACCCACCTCTGCTGGCAGGCTGGCACTTTCTTTCTTTCTTTCTTTCTTTCTTTCTTTCTTTCTTTCTTTCTTTCTTTCTTTCTTTCTTTCTTTCTTTCTTTCTTTCTTTCTTTCTTTCTTTCTTTCTTTCTTTCTAGAAAGTGGGTTTTGGCCGCCCCAGCAGGATGCCTCTATGTCAGACATAGCAGGAGGGTGGCTTTTGCCCACATTCAAGAAAGCAGGCAAAAGCCACTTTCAAGAAAGCTTTCTTGAAAGTGGGCAAAAGCCGCCCTGGCACTATGTCCGACATAGAGGCGTCTCGCCTCTATGTTGGACATAGTGCCGGGGCGGCCAAAAGCCGCTTTCTTTCTTTTTGCCTCACCAGCCATAAACCTCACTGCACGTCACTGATCCCAATATATATAAAAGTATATACCTGCTATATTGAAGTCTCATTTATGCAGACACTACTACTTTTTTGATAATTTACTACAAGTTCTTTCAGGAAAAAGGAAGCCAGTGCCCTTCTCATTCCCATTGGGAGATGATAAAACTACTACATTGTTGGTATATAGAATTGCATGATTTGCTAACATTGAACAGCGATTACATTAAGAGAAGCTGAATTCTTGACATGATATACAAATTAAAAAGTAAAATGGCTAGAATAAAACCTTGCCTATTTCATTGGAACAGCTCCAGGAAAATGCCCACCAGGGGCCATCTGACTATTAATGAGCTGTTAGAATAAACAGTATGGATAAGAAGCTGAAATCTTTTATCTACTGAGAATCTATCCATTTTTTTCCATAGCATCTCCCTTGGAATCAAAAGCTGATTTGAAAACTTCAAAATTTGCAAAAAGGGTTCCTTTGGGTGGTAAAGATGTATTTTTCAAATAAATGATGCAGGATCAAAAGTTGTCTACTAACTGTTCCTCAATGAGTATATTTTCACTCTGAACCCAATCTAGTAGTTTTGAGTAAAATTAAAACTACTTTAACTACTTTAATTTAGTACAGCTCAGTTATTGAACAAAGCAAGGTAATAATAAGCAGGTCTATCTCCTGAACTCTTACAAAGTGTTTTGTTTTGCTTTTGTTTTGTTGTTTTGGCAAAGCTGCATATCAAAGAACCAAAGAAATTCAAAGCCTTCATGATGGCCTCTAATAAGAATGAAAAGGTTCAGATCTATCTATATATTTCTTACATAAATGAAAATTCTCTTTCAAATTTCCCTATTTCATCACTTGACCTAGTTTTTGACACATTTGATATACAGCTGCAATTAAAATAAAAATGGGAAAAGAACTTATTGTTTGTTAAGCAAACTTTTGCTTTTATATATTTAAATTTTATAATGAGCAACTTACTATACTGCCAGGTATGCCATCTAAACATTGTGTGATGTTATCCTGTCCTCATCTACCTGCTATAATCTCACTGCTACTAGATAAAATAAAATAATAAAATCATTTGATGTCACTTAGAAGCGTCAAATTGATTCAGAGTAATTTTGAATTTCAGAAAATTCATATTTCTTTAACAATATAGTATTCTGATATTGATATCATTACTTAAGGTGGAATGTTGGGGGAGGGAAGGACATGTTAGAGAACTGCTAGGGGTGAACTGCTAGGGGTGAACTGCTAGGGGTGAACAAATTATGTCTGGCTGTGCTCAAAAAAGGATGTATACTTTTACTACAGTGTGAAAGATAAGAGCCATTACAGAACAAGCAGTTGATAATGGGGCATTTTGTAGTAACGTTCCAAGATGTGATAGTCATATAGAATTCATATTCCATGTAGAGCAGAAGAAGGAATCCATGAGGTCCCTAGGTAGGCAGAATTGGTGTCAGTGTATCGATAAGTAATTGGAAAAAGAATATTCTAGCTAGTTGTATTTAAAAAAATATTACTTGAATCTCTCAACTTTATAAATACACAAGTTTGTCTATAGCTGTGATGGCGAACCTATGGCACGCGGAGGGATTTGTCAGGGCACACAAGGCATTGCCCAGTCAGTTGACCAGCGCTTCAGCATTCTCTTGAGGCCATTTTTCGCCCTCCGGAGGCCTCAAACTGTACTTCTGGTTTGCTCGTAGGGTCGGTTTTAGCCCTCCGGAGCCTTCAGGAGGCGAAGGCCCCTGAAGGCTCTGGAGGGCTAAAACCGGCCCTACAAGCAAACTGGAAGTCCATTCCCAAACTTCCGGTTTGCCATAGGGCTATTTTTTCACACTTTGGAGACTTCAGGGAAGCTCCTGAAGCCTTTGGAGGGCCTTCAGAGAGGGCGGGGGAGGCTGTTTTCGCCCTCCCAAAGCTTCTATAAAGCCCCTGGAGCCTGGGGAGGGCAAAAAAGCACGCCAAAAATGGGTGTGTGCGCTGGTCATGCACACATGCATACTGTGGTCATGCACATAGCATTATGGGTGTGTCACGTCCATGCATTGCCCCCCCCCTGCACTCCCCCCGCTTTTCCATGTGAGCCAAAAAAGGTTCACCATCACTGGTCTAGAGTGTTGTGACCAGGGAATTACTGCCTTCATAAATGCTGGATATTACCAGCATAAATGGCTCTACTATAATGATCTTAGTGACTCTATTTTTGATGGAATTTTGAATCCCATATTCAAAGAAGCTGGACAATATGAAGTTATTGCCACAGAAGAAATAGAAAAGTTGTTCCGAGAAATATTAAGCATCCAGCAGAATATAATCATTGTTGCTTACCATTTGTTTTCTCCACCACACCACTCAGTATTTACAATATTTAGTAAATACTAATAGGACAAGCAGTATTATTACACCTCTTGCAATTCCTTGGTATCTAAACAAGTAAAGCAGGAAATATTCGTGAAAATAAATCTTCCTCTCTTGGACTACCCTAACCAGAATCTGCATACTGGATCATAATAATTATTTCATTGCCCTTTTTTATCACCTTTTATGCATATATTCAGGCCTGATGGTACATTTCAGGCTTTGGGCAGCCATAGACACCTTCAACTTATAAATTTGATTAATTTTATGTTATCTAAAATATCCTTGCTGCTGCTGCTATCTATCTAGTTCTTTTTTAGTACTATGGTAAGTATTAATACATCTTGCAAGGTCAAACTTTTTTTTAAAACTCTGTTTGCTTGAGGTTTCAATATCAGCACTGGGTTGTAGAGCTATAAAACTGGATGTTATTACTCCAATGTTTACTGCTCCTGAGAACCCTAAGGGTTTATAAACTGTCACTCCTGCTAGTTTACCCTTTAGAAAGATAAGAGAAGAAAGGCATGAAAATGTATTCGGTCTCCCTAAACATATATTTTCTGATTGTTGTAAGAGTTGGGCATATGATTGAGCATGAATGTCTCCAAATGAGTATTGCATTAAAATACCAAAGTTGCAAATGGAGTTGGGGGAATGGGACTAATCTTACAGTACAAAGCTGCTTACCTTTTAAAAGTAACATCTCTGTGTTTGTTTCTCCCACTTGAGCTGTTTGGTTCTCTCTCTCTCTTTGGCCACCTGTCTGGCACCTCTCTCTACTCTGAGCTGCATTTTCTGTGATTGCTCCCCTCTGCAGTTTTGATAACTTCTGCAGAAATATAAGAATTGCAGTATAAATTTAGCAGCTTAGACACCTAGAATAAGGTTTCTTAAATAAAAAAGAAAAGTGTTTTCAGCTGGGGTATCGTGTGTGTGTGTGAATGAGTGTGGTTGTGAGTGTAAGGCTGTCTATGCATATGTGTATGTGTGTCAGAATAATCACTAAATTGCAAGACTACATCTGATTTATTTTCGCCATGCCATGCATGCATATTCATTGGAGAGGTAAATGATGTTATGGAAGCAAGAAGGGCCAAGCAAATAACTTACTGGCTTGATACTAGTGGTGGGTTGCAGGCGGTATGCCTTGGTACAGGCGTACCGGAGCCTGCACAGGGCACTGGTTACTGTTCCGGTACAGTGCTCCAGAGGGCCCGCCTGCACTCCTTACCTGTCTTTAAAGCCTTCGGCGCTTCCGCGTACGTGCATGGCACATACAGCGCCTGCGTGATGCTTCACCGAGCAGTTGGAGCTGCTTGCAGAGGCATAGCTGGAAGGTAATACCCATACATGTGCTAGGTGCATGTGCACGCACACTGCACACGTTCATGTGGAGTACCCCACCACTGCTTGATAACATCAAAACTGATACAAAGCCAACAGCTGAAATATGTCATTGGCAGGATAGCATGGAAACCACTTGCCTATAAAGTTGCCAAGAGTTGGACATAACTAAATGGTTGTATCCCTTTAAAAAAAAAAAAATCAAATCTGGATTCAAAACATATTAAATCAAAATCTTTTATCCTCAATTTCAAAGCACAAAGAAGGACATGATATTTTGACATTCTGAATGTTTTAGAATGAAGTAGAGTAGATGTAATGCATGTGTCTTCACAGATTGAGATGACATTCCCTTTCCTAGGCTTAGCCTGATATAATAGATTGCCTTCAGCAGTCCTAACTGGAAAAGAAAAAACGATACCATACCCTTAACAAGTATGCCCTTGTGACTCAGGGCATGTAGAAACAACTGGACATGTTTTTCTGTACTGGTAGTTTTATGAAACATCCCAAATGCTTTAATTGTTTTAATTGCCCCACTCCTGGCTAATAAAACAGGATACAGTGACCAGCAATGCAATCAACCCTTACTTTCTGATATTAATCCTGAAATAATAACATTTAAGATTGACAGGTTCTGGGCAATAGCATACAAAATTAGACAAAGAATAATTAAGAGCAATTGAATTTCTTTGAGCAGAGAATGGCTCAGCTTCAACATTATCCACTGGTCTTTTTTTTAAAAAAAATCCCAGCTACTATATAATCCCTTCCCCAGGGGCTCTATAATGGTCAGGGGCTCTATAATTCTAGATTTTAAGTTAAGTTTAACTAATACAAATAATGCTTTTTAGCATATTTTAATGTACATATACTTTTTATTTATTATTGAATGTTAAATGATTTTCAAGAAACTATTTTCTTCCCTTTTTCAATACTAGACCTAATATACTTTCTTCTAATCCACTTTTCCTTAGAGAAGACTAAAACCATACCCTATCTCTGAAACATAGAAAGAGTAAGTGATAAATGACCTTCAGACAATTTCTTTTTTCCAGGGCTATTCCAGAAAATAGCTTTGAAAATATGGCATATTTATTCCTGTAAATAGATTTGAAAATATAATGTATTTATAAGACACACATTCATTCATTTTGTCTCTGTGTGTTTATTTTGGTGTTACATGTTCTAAAGGTTCATTAATAAAAGTTCTTCATAGTTTTAAATTGACATTCTTTTTCGTTGCAAGTTATAGTTATGGTTATAGTTATAGTTTATTAAACTTGTATGCCGCCCTATTCCCAAGTGGACTCAGGGCGGCTAACAAACCATAATGGGGAAGGGGGGCAACACAAAGGAAACAAACAAGACAAAACAAAATACAAAGACAAATTTAAAAATTCATCAATTGAATTTTTAAATTGAGTGGGGCTGGGAACTCATCAGCCCCAGGCCTGCCGGAACAGCCAGGTCTTGACGGCTTTGCGGAAAGCCTGAAGGGTGGTGAGGGTCCGAATCTCCACAGGGAGATCGTTCCAGAGGGCTGGAGTAGCCACAGAGAAGGCCCTCCCCCGGGGGGTTGACAATCGACACTGGCTAGTTGATGGAATCCGGAGGAGGCCTAATCTGTGGGATCTAATTGGTCGTAGGGAGGTAATTGGCAGAAGGCGGTCTCTCAAATACCAGGTCTGATACCATGTAGGGCTTTAAAAGTAACGACTAGCACCTTGAAGTGTGTCCGGAGTCCAATAGGCAGTCAGTGCAGCTCGCAGAGGATAGGTGTAATGTGGGTGTACCGGGGTGCACCCACAATCGCTCCCGCGGCTGCATTCTGGACAAGCTGAAGTCTCCGAATGCTCTTCAAGGGCTGCCCCATGTAGAGCACATTACAGTAGTCCAGTCTTCAGGTCACAAGGGTGTGAGTGACTGTTCTGACTGCCTCCCGGTTCAGGTAGGGACGCAATTGGTGCACCAGGAGGACCTGGGCAAATGTCCCCCTGGTCACAGCTGACAAATGGTGTTCTAAAGTCAGCTGTGGATCCAGGAGGACTCCCAAATTGCGAACCCTGTCTGAGGGGCATATAATTTCAGCCCCCAGCCTGAGAGTTGGAATACAAGGCCAATTATTGGGAGGGAAAAACACAAGCCACTCGGTCTTGCCGGGATTGAGTGCAAGCTTGTTCACATCCATCCAGACCCTAACAGCCTCCAGGCACTGACACATCACGTCAACCGCTTCACTGAGTTGGCATGGGGCAGACAGATACAGCTGTGTATCATCTGCATATTGGTGGTATTTTATCCCGTGCCGCCGAATGATCTCACCCACTGGCTTCATGTAGATGTTAAACAGGAAGGGGGAAGAACGGTGCCTCCCACTCCCACCTCCCACAACCGCCGCAAAAGGATACCATGGTCAATGGTATCGAAGGCTGCTGAGAGGTCAATGAGCACTAGGACGGAGGCATGACCCCTGTCCCTGGTTCTCCAGAGATTATCAATCAGCGCGACCAAAGCAGTTTCCGTGCTGTAGCCAGGCCTGAATCCAGACTGAAAGGAATCTAGATAATTGGTTTCATGCAAGGACCGCCGGAGCTGAGAGGCCACCACTTTCTCAACAACCTTCCCAACGAAGGGGAGGTTGGAGGCTGGACGGTAGTTACTTAGAATGGCTGGATCCAAAGACGGCTTCTTCAGGAGGGGTCTCACCACCACCGCCTTTAGGAGGGGCGGGAAGGTCCCCTCCCGAAGAGAGGTGGTAACTATCGTCTGGATCCAGCCCCGTGTCACCTCCCTGCTGGTCACAACCAGCCAGGAGGGGCACGGGTCCAGCATGCACGTGGAGGCACTCACTGCTCCCATGGCCCTGTCCACTTCCTCAGGTGTGACAAGTTGAAAATCAATCCACAAATTCTGCTCAAGACCCTCCCCCGGTACCTCGGCTGGCTCTGAGCAATTGGAGTCCAGGTCTGTCTGAAGCTGAGCAACTTTGTCCATGAGAAATTGGACAAAATCCTCAGCCCTACCTTGTAAAGGGTTGCCCTCATCCCTCCCTTTCAAGAGGGAGCGGGTTATTCTGAACAAGGCGGCTGGGCGCGACTCAGCGGAAGCAATCAGAGCGGCAAAATATGCGTTTTTTGTTGTACGAATTGCCAGAAGGTAGGCTCTGATGCAGGTTTTCAACAGTGCTCAGTCTGACTCGGAGTTACTGGCCATCAAGCAGCGCTCTAGGCGTCTCTTTTGGTGTTTCATCTCCTGGAGTTCCTCAGTGAACCAAGGAGCCCTCCTGGATCAGCTACCTCGGAGAGGCCGTAAAGGTGCAATCCGGTTAAGAGCCTCAGATGCCGCTGAGTTCCAAACAGCGACCGGACTGTGGACGAGAGTATCAGGTATAACACCAAGCGCCGTCTGAAAGCCCGGAGGGTCCATAAGGCGCCTGGGGTGGAACCACCTAATCGGTTCCTCCTCCCTACAGTGGGGGATTGGCCTCCGAAAGTCAAGCCTCAGTAGGAAGTGGTCCGACCATGACAGAGGCAAGATCTCCATACCCCTCAAACCAAGATCACAACTCCACTGCTCCGAGAGAAATACGAGGTCGAGCGTGTGACCCACCAAGTGAGTCGGGCCCCGAATTACTTGGGTCAAGCTCATGGCTGTCATGGAAGCCATGAACTCCTGCGCTCCATCAGAGTGCTCGCCGAGCAAAGGGAAATTGAAATCCCCCAGCACCATAAGCCTGGGGAACTCAACTGCCAGCTCGGCTACTGACTCGAGGAGCGAGGGGAGGGCTGTTGCAACGCTGTTGGGAGGCAGGTACATTAACAACAAGCCTGCTTTACCCTCAAGGTCCAACTTCACCAGTAAGGACTCACACCCGACAAGCTCCAGAGCAGGGATCCTACGAGGAACTAGAGACCCTCGGATAATGATGAAGCACCTGAAAACCCTCTGGGCACATCTCAGTGAGGGGGACTCCTCCCTCCGGGCACAGCCAGGTTTCAGTAATACATGCCAGGTCTGCCCTCTCGTCTAAAATTAGGTCCCGGATGAGGGGAGCCTTGTGAACCACAGACCTGGCATTTAGCGACAGCAGCCTGAGACCAGGGCCCTGACTACTCACGCCATCTGGCCTTGGAGTGGAACTAATAGGGCCGGAAGGAGGGATCTCTGTGACGTAGCGAATCCTCCTTCCCCAGTAATGGCTAGCCCTAAAGTCCCCACCATATCTGCCCCTCCCTGTTATGACCATAATGTTCTGGCCCACTCCCGTGTCCAAGGTCCCGCCACCCTCCCCCATGGCCACCATGTTCCCCGGCAGGCCCTTCGAATCAGACATCCTAAGGCTGGGATTAGGCCTGGGCCCCCCTGACACTTCTGCACAGCACTCAGTGCAGGAGGTACCCGGCTGTGGTCCCAGCCTTCTCAAATATACACACTCATACAATCAAATAATAAGTGATCTTACTTGGCATGAAAGCTATATGTCATTGTTTCGCTTCAGAAATGCTTCTTCTACATAATACAGGAATGCAATAATTCACATTTCTGTACTAGTATTAAAAATATACATGGTTTGTTCTGATTCAATTTTAAATTTCGATGCCACAAATAATAATGTAGAAATGTTACTTGTGGAGACTAAAACTAATGAAGTAATATTTGAACAATTTCCTTCCAATGCACTGATCCAGACATTACTGTAATGTTGACTTGCCATAATATTAGGCATACTGTAAATTGTTTGATATTGAACGTAAATAATGTGGGCTCATATTCAATAAAAATTTCTTGTCATCCTTGCATTAGCTGTCCCCGAATTCCTGGTTACGTACCTGTTTAGATGATCATCCATCTGACGTCTTAACAGGTTTTCTTATCCTTCAGGCAAGAAGGGAAGAACTGTTTTGCTGGCAAATGCCCTTCGATTTTTGCAGCTTTTGTGACTGCAGAGAGAGGGGGGCCAGCCAAAGCAGAACGGCGTCCGTGCTGGGAACTTCAAACTGCCTTGCGCAGTACAAAGTAAGATCTCTCCCACTTAGTTCACAGTTTTGATTTATTTGATTTTAATGCGAGCTGAATCCGTTTACGAGGACATTAATTGTTTACCAAGATCCTAGCTTCTTTTTTTTTACAAGATCTTCTTCTGAAAATCTATTTACTTAGAGGCTTTTAAAATGGCGCCAAGCCGGCTGGATTCTCCTGTAACAATGATTATTTTCTTAATCTCCTTGTTAAACGCTACAGAACTTTAAAACTTCAAAGGAGACAGGAGTGACTCATCACCCTGCCTCACAATCGGCCAGCAGAAACTTTTTAATTAGTTTCATTTTTACAGGACTTCCTTTCTCTCATTAATTTTGCTTATCTGGAATTTAAATGGTGATGAATCTGCTGAACTGTCTTGTTACAATGCTTATTTTCTGAAATCCTTGGTAAAGCCTTGCCAAGCCTCAAATTTCAAAACAAAGGGAGAAATTCAGCATCTCTTCCTATAGCTGCACAGTCGGCCAGTAGAGTTTTATTAACTGCTTGAAGATAAAATTTGGAATGGCCTCAAAACCAAATCCTAATTTGAAATCGTCGCCCTCTATTCCCAGGGGCACATCCCCAGTGCCTGGCACAAGGTCGCAGCCTCCGCTCCCTACACCCCCTGCTGGAGACTTGTTAACGAAAGAATTCTTCTTGAGTGAATTAAGTGTGGCTCTCAACGCTCAGACAATTAAAATGGAAGATAAACTTAGAGATCTTAAAGAGGAGATAAAACAGGAGACAAAACAGGAGGGAAAAGAAGAAATAAAAGGGGAAATAAAAGAACTTAAACAGGAGTTGTATGATAAAATGAATGCCAGGGTTCTTAAAATTAAAGATGAAATGCTGGGACTTGTAACTGTATTGACAGAACATGTTTCCGGAATTGAAGATAGTCTAGAGGATCTTAATGAGGCTAATACCAACTTGACATCGAAAACAGAGGTGGTGGAACAAAAAGTTGAAAATGCTGAAAAAGAAATTATTATGATACAGTATAGACAAATGGAACTGGCATTAAGAGTAAGGGGGCTGCGTGAGGAGACACAGGAGAACCTGAAACAGATTCTATAAGAAGCCTTTGAGCGTCTGGTGGGAAGACCAGGGACTAAGATCGACTGGCAGATCGACAAAGTTTATCTCATTAACTCCTGGGTGGCAAAGCAGAAACAGCTTCCTCGAGACATCGTTATATACTTCACTACAAGAGAGCTCAGAAACATGATACTACAAGAGTCTTATAACACTAAGCTCCAAATTGGTGGTCAAGACCTGATTGTTTTGAAAGAGATACCACCTCAAATGTTAAGAGCCAGGAGAGACTACGCTTTTTGAGTTGAAGAACTCAGAAAACATCAGATACAGTATAGATGGGACGCACCATTTGGTATTATACTGACATTTGATAGGCAAAGATATTGCCTCAACTCCGTATGGAAAGCCCGAGATTTTTACCATAATATTTTGAAGGCTGGACATCCTGCATCATCTGGACCTGGAGAAAGACCACAAGAAGGACAGGATAGACAGCAAACTACACAACTATCAGATAAGATGGAGCATCTCTCTCTCCTAGAAGCGCAAGGTGTTATGGAACAAAGACCTAGCCGTATGATTACTAGACGAATGGAGAAACAAGCTAAAAGGCAACAACCTCAACAATCACCGGCCATCAATCAAGGAGCTACAGTAACAAGTCTGGAAGCAGTGGGAGGAACTAGGCCTAAGGTTAAACAGGCCATGCAGGAAGCTCTAAAAAAGCTTCAGCCAACCAAAGATGACAACTAAGATCTTAACATGGAATGTCAAGGGATTGAATTCTCCACAGAAGAGAAAGAAAATACTTCATTATCTTAAACAGTTTAAGAATGACATAATTTGTTTGCAAGAAACTCATATCAAATCAACTGATCAAAAATATCTGATTAACTCAAAACTTGGTCAACATTTTGTAGCTTCTGCTATGGAAAAGAAAAATGGTATAGTTGTATACTTAAGAAAAGACATGAAAGCTGAATTAATTGAAGCAGATCCCTTCGGAAGATATATCGCGTTAGATCTAATCCTAGAAGGGAAAAAGACATTACTTTTGGGAATTTATGCTCCTAATCAACAGCAAGACGGATTCTATAGAAATCTTCATGCCAAATTAGTACAGTGGGACTATACAGGTATACTACTGGGTGATTGGAATGGTGTGATAGACACTAAAAGAGATAAGAAGACTTCTCGCCCAAATACTAAGATGCGAGCAAAGCTACCCAAACCTTTTTTTGACATGATGGACGACTTTGAATTGAGAGATATTTGGCGAGAAAGAAACGCAGAGGAATATGATTTCCCTTTCTTCTCTGATAGACATCAATCCCTTTCAAGGATTGATTTTATACTAATCACTAATGATTTGCTTTCTAGGGTCAAGAAGACAAAGATTGCGGCTAGGGTCCTTTCGGATCATAACCCAGTTTGGATGGAATTGGGAAGGGTAGTGCAGGCAAGAAGGTCTTGGAGATTGAATGAAAACTTATTTAGATATGAAAAGTACATTAATGATTGTAAAAAATTGTTATCTGAATCTTTTGTTTTGAATATGAATAAGGGTACATCTATGGAATTCGTATGGGATGCAAGCAAAGCGTATATGAGAGGAGTGCTGATGAATATAAATAAAACAC
Organism: Thamnophis sirtalis; assembly: GCF_051295495.1. NCBI lineage: Eukaryota > Metazoa > Chordata > Lepidosauria > Squamata > Natricidae > Thamnophis > Thamnophis sirtalis. The sequence continues at coordinate 35,879,787 of NW_028261390.1, read as the reverse complement.
CAATTACCTCCACTAGACTGATTAGATCCCACAGATTAGGCCTCCTCCGAATTCCATCCACCGGCCAGTGTCGACTGGCGACTACCAGGAGGAGAGCCTTCTCTGTGGCTGCTCCAACCCTCTGGAACGAACTCCCCATGGAGATTCGAACCCTCACCACCCTCCAGGCCTTCCGCAAAGCCCTCAAAACCTGGCTGTTCTGACAGGCCTGGGGCTAAAGAGCTGTTGCCCCCGTCTCGAATGGTATGACTGTTGTGAGTTTTAAATTATATATTGTTATGCTTGCTGTTTTTAAAATTCTCTGTCTGTATCCCCCTTCCCCGGTTCGAGTTGTGAGCCGCCCTGAGTCCCCTTCGGGGGAAAAGAGCGGCATATAAATATAATAAACTGAACTGAACTGAACTAAACACATAGATATAAACAAGGGCTAAAACGAACAGAATTGGAAGAGGAAATTAAGAGAAAAGAGTTGGAGTTAACAATGAATCCAGGTGATACAAAGGTTAAGGAAGCTATCACCATATTAAAATCTCAATTTGACATGTTGATCTCTGACCAGGTAGCCACTAATTTATTATATGCAAAACACAATACTTTTTGTAATGCAAACAAACCTGGCAGATGGTTAGCTTATCAGACTAGGAAATAAAGGAAAACTCGAAATATAACTAAATTGCTCTATAGAGGGAAGGAGGTGTTTCAACAGGAAGAGAGTGAAAAGGCATTTCTGGAATTTTTTACAGAATTGTATAAAGGGGATAAAATTAATGGTTTAGATATAGACAAATATTTAGATAAAGAGAAAATACCCTCAGTTAGAGAAGAGCACAGGCAAAAATTGAATCAACCAATAACCTCGGGGGAAATTTTGCAGGTAATTAAGCAATTAAAGTTAGGGAAAGCACCAGGTACAGACGGTTTGACAGCGGTTTACTATAAAAATTTACAGTTAGAAATGGTAGAACTTCTTAGAGAATTATTTAATAAGTTTCAAACGGAAGGTAAAGTGCCTCCATCTTGGAAGACAGCATTTATATCTTTGATACCCAAAGAAGATCAAGATACTACCCAACCAAAAAATTATAGACCTATCTCATTACTTAATGTAGATTATAAATTTTTTACTAAAATACTAGCAAATAGGTTAATGCTAGTTATTCAACAATTGATACACACCGACCAAACAGGTTTTATACAGGGGAGACAGATGAAAAGTAATGTCAGATTAATTATTAATGCATTAGAATATTTGGGAAAGAACAACCAAATCCCTGCTGCGTTTATATTTTTGGATGCTGAGGCCTTTGATCGAGTTAACTGGCAATTTCTGTTGAAGATATTGCAAAAAATGCAGATAGGAGATAATTTTTTACAGTCAATTAAAGCAATATACCAACAGCAAACAGCACAAATCATAGTCAATGGAAGTTTAACAGACTCTTTTCAAATTGGAAAAGGTACAAGACAGGGCTGTCCTTTGTCCCCATTATTGTTTATTATAACTTTGGAAGTATTGTTGAATAAAATACGGGGCTTGGATGGTCTAAAAGGGATCAAGATTAGGCAGCAAGAATACAGAGTCCGTGCTTTTGCGGATGATTTGGTCATAATATTGGAACAACCGCAGGAATCCAGTATGGTTTTAATGAATACGATTAATCAATATGGTCAAGTGTCTGGTTTTAAAATAAATTTAGGAAAAACAAAAATATTAGCTATAAAAATGAATACTAAACAAAAGGAAGAACTAGGAGTGATGCTAGGATGTGAGGTAGTTAAAAAAGTCAAATATCTTGGAGTTAACATCTTAACTTCAAATGGGAAACTATATAAGCATAATTATGAACCACTTTGGCATAGTATACAGACAGAGATGAAAAAATGGGAGAAATTGCACTTATCTTTGTTGGGTAGGATAGCGGCAGTGAAAATGAACATCTTACCAAAATTTTTATTTCTCTTCCAAATGTTACCTATACTTAAAAAGATGCGAATCTTTTAGAATGGCAGAAGGGTATCAACAAATTTGTATGGGCAGGAAAGAAGCTGAGGGTAAAGATGAAAATAATGCAAGATGTACGCAAGAGAGGAGGCTTGAAACTACCTAACTTAAAACTATATTATGATGCAGTGGCACTATCTGTAATTAGTGATTGGACTCATTTAACGAATGATAGAATATTGAATATTGAGGGACACGATGTGGTATATGGTTGGCATGCTTACCTGTTATTCAACAAAAAATTGGACAAGAATTTTAAAAGTCATATTTTAAGAAATGCTTTACTGCGGGTCTGGAAAAAATACCAATATAAATTAAATGACAAAATACCCATGTGGGCAATTCCTAGACACGCAATTGAAAATATGAATATAGCACAAAAACAGGATAGAACTACCTACAGACAGCTTCTTATCTTGGAAAGGGGGGTACTACAATTAAAATCCTTAGAGGTATTAAAAGAGGAGAAGGTAGTTCAAACATGGTTCCAGTATGGGCAATTACAGGCTAGGTGGAAAATAGATCAAAAAATTGGTTTTATTCAAGTTGAGGATAATCTGTTTAAACAAATAAGAGATCAAGAGCCAAGGTGGCGCAGTGGTTAAATGCAGCACTGCAGGCTACTGCTAGATCAGCAGGTCAGCGGTTCAAATCTCACCGGCTCAGGGTTGACTCAGCCTTCCATCCTTCCGAGGTGGGTAAAATGAGGACCCAGATTGTTGGGGGCAATATGCTGACTCTCTGTAAACCGCTTAGAGAGGCCTGAAAGGCCTATGAAGCGGTATATAAGTCTACTGCTATTGAGATCAAAGCTTAATGCATATAAAGAGGATATATAATGTATTAATACAGATGGATTCTGAAACAGAATTAGTTAAAGATTGTATGATAAAGTGGGCTCAAAACATTGAAGAACCAATAATGCTGGATACATGGGAAAAAATCTGGGTAAGAAATGTGAAATTTACACAAGCTCAAAACCTGAGAGAAAATTTTTATAAGATGTTCTATAGATGGCATTTAGATCCTAAAAAGCTGGCTTCTATGTATCCGAATTTACAGCCTAAATGTTGGAGATGTGGCTCTCTCGATGCTACATATTTTCATATATGTTGGCCCTGCCAAAAGGTTAAGGCATTTTGGATAAAAATATGGTGGATTATGCAAAAGAAGGATAAAGTTTACTCCTCAGTTATTTTTACTAGGTATAAGTATTGACTTTACAGTGGTAGAGACTAACTTGATTCTGCACCTAATAATGGCAGCAAGACTGTTGGTGGTGCAATACTGGAAGAAGGAAGACTTACCTACAATTCAAGAATGGACATTGAAAGTTACAAACTTAGCTGAGATGGCTAAAATATCGGCATATCTTAAAGATCACTCAAATGAGAGATATAAACGAGACTGGAAAACATGGATTGACTATATACAAAATAAATACGGGACCAAGAAATTCCAGTTAGCCTATGCTTAAGATCAGAAATGATTTAAATTGTTTAAAGTTAGCTCAGCAAGAAGAAGCTAAGATCAATGTAGAGATGTCATTAATTTCTTTATTTCTTTTTTCTCAATAGATTTTAGACTGTGTTTGTTAAAAATCCATACCGTGTATGGGTTCTGGGAAGTCGGGGGGTAGGAGGAGGGGGGTTGGGGGAGGGTGGAGGGAGGGAGGGGTATACATTAGGCTAGACAAGAATTTGGTGGTAAACTAGAACTATTTTGACACACAAAAAAATTGTACTCCGATGTCTCACTGATTGAGGAATGATGAAATGTTTGTTTTAAAAGAAAATAAAACTTTTGAAACACAAAAATGGTTGTCTTGGTATATTCAAGACATTTCTGTTCCTTTCATACAAAACTTTCTTTCTTGCAGAAAAGTTAAGGTAGTTTCAATGATCCTGTTTTCCATAAATGGCTTCCTTAAGGGTCCAGTCCCAGCAAAGCGTTTGAGCCAGGAATTAGAAGATGATGTTGGCCATTAAGAAAATGAAACTGGATAAAGGTAGAATGAATCAAATAGATAGGCCACAATATATTGATGAATCTTCTTTCACTTTCAAGAGCTAAAGGCCAATATTGATGGATATTATTATGAAAGGTCAAATTATTGTGGATCTATGTGGTACTTCTCATTCTATGTATTTGGGGTATTTACTTCTCCCAACTGTCAAATAAAGGGATCTTGTTAAGAGTTACAATGATTCTCCATAACATCCCTATATGGTTTTGCTTTGATTTTTCTCATTTCTAGGTTTTACTCTCAAAATAAACAACAAATGGGTGTCAGAATCACTTCATTCAGTAATCAGGAAAGAAAACCACTGGACTCCATTTGTATTGAAATCAAGTGTACTTTTACTAATTATAAATGAATAGTTGCAAAGCTAAGCTGAGTCTGGTTAATTAGGCGCGAAAGCTAATAATATAATGTATAATTCATTCCCCTCCCCGTGGCATCCCCGTGCACAGTCCAATCACATTTCCCCCAAATGTCAGGTGTGAGATAACTTCGAAAGGCATCACCAGGATGAAATGCTGGACCGTTGGCCTTGGTGGGAAACACCCCTCCTCCACATGCGCAGTAAGGTGGTCAGTTCAGCATCTAGAAACTTCCTCCAGCATATCAATGATTCCCCTCCCAAATACCATGCCCCCCCTCCCCGTTTCAATGGCAGCTGAAGCAGTAGCAAAGCAGAGGCTGACATCCGGCCCTCCTCCAGAAAAGTGTGGTCAGACCTGCAGAAACGAGAAAACACAAACAAACAGACGAACAACAAGATATGAAAGGGGAAAGGGGGAGAGGAAGAGAGAGAAAGAGAGAGAGAAGAGAGAAATTTTTTTAGGAGAATGGCCAAATCAGGGCTTGTCAGGATAAGTAGAATAGAACATGCGGAGCAGACGAGGGGCCCGAACATGGGACCCGTCAACCCATTTGGTGTGAGAGGGGGGAAAATGCTTCCAAGCCACCAGGTACTGGACACGGTTCCGGCGTTTACAAGAGTCCAAAATCTTGCGAACTTCAAAATGTTGCTCACCCTCAATCAAAAGCGGAGCGGGTGGAGGAGGGATAGGCGGATGCAACGACGAAGTGCAGACAGGTTTCAGGAGGTTAACATGAAAAACAGGGTAAACCCGGTTGAGGTGTTTAGGCAGCTACAGCCAGACAGAAACAGGGTTGATGACCTTGACAATGGGAAACAGGCCAACATACTTAGGCCCCAACTTCTTCAACTTTTGGGGAGTTTGAAGAAATCTGGTGGACAATAGCAATAGCAATAGCAGTTAGACTTATATACCGCTTCATAGGGCTTTCAGCCCTCTCTAAGCGGTTTACAGAGTCAGCATATTGCCCCCAACAACAATCCGGGTCCTCATTTTACCTACCTCGGAAGGATGGAAGGCTGAGTCAACCTTGAGCTGGTGAGATTTGAACAGCCGAACTGCAGAACTGCAGTCAGCTGAAGTAGCCTGCAGTGCTGCATTTAATCACTGTGCCACCTCGACAAATAAACTTGATCACCAACTTTGTAATCACACGACTTAGTCCGCTTCTTATCAGCCTGTTTCTTATGAGCGCGATGCTCAGCATCCAAAGTTTGGAGAGCTAAAAGCCAAATGCGCCGAAGGCGGTCACTCCACTTGGACAGTGATGACACTTGGGGCTGCTCACGAGGAACCTCAGGAATGGGTACAAAATCCTGGCCAAACACTACACGGAAAGGGGTGAACCCAGTGCTGCTATGCACAGAATTATTATAAGCCACCTCCGCATGCGGCAACAAATCCACCCAATCATCTTGCTGGTAGTTGATGAAACAATGTAAATATTGTTCTAGTACAGAATTAGTTCTCTCACAAGCCCCATTAGTCTGAGGGTGGTGGGCAGAGCTTAATCCCTGGGCGGAGCCAATCCGTTTCAGAAATTCCTTCCAGAAAACGGAGGTGAATTGCACACCTCTGTCCGAAATGATGCGGTCGGGCACCCCATGTAAGCGGTAAATGTGGGAGATGAACATCTTAGCAAGAGCCTTAGCAGAAGGAATCTTGGAGCAAGGGATGAAATGGACCTGCTTGGAGAACAAGTCGGTAACAACCTAGATAACAGTGTGTCCCTTACTCTCAGGAAGTTCGACGATGAAATCCATAGAGATCTCCTTCCAAGGGGCGACAGGGTGAGCTACAGCTTGGAGCAATCCTTGCGGTTTACCCAGCAGGCGTTTAGCAGCAGCACAAACAGGACAACTGGCAACATATCGTTCAATATCCTTTTTCAAAGAAGGCCACCAAAACTGTCTCTTGACGAGATGGAGCATTTTAATGAAACCAAAATGCCCTGCCATTCGGGAAACATGAGCCCGCTGAAGAACAATGAGTCGAAGAGACGCAGGAACGTATAGTTTCGCCCCAATCCAGGGCAACTCATCTCTCATAGTGCATTCATTCATGTGCTGCCGGAACCAATCATCATCAGGGAGGGCTTTCTTCAGGTTGGAAAGAAAATCCTGAGACATCTCTACTTTAGAACATGCTTGATTCCTAGTAACAACCGGAGCAGCGAGGCTTGTCATGGGAATGACTGGCTGGACCACACTGAGTTTAGAGCAGTTGTATTGAGGAAGCCTGGATAAAGCATCAGCCATAAAAAAATTTCCCCCTGGAATGTATTTCAGGCTGAAATTAAACCGATTGAAATGCTGAGCCCAGCCCATCTGTTTAGGAGAAAGTTTTCTGGGAGTCCTCAAAACTTCCAAATTCTTGGTTTTTAAAATGTATTTTATTTCCTTTTTCATAACACACACTCACATGTATACTATACATCAGTGTTTTTCAACCTTTTTTGTGCAAAGGCACACTTTTTTCATGAAAAAAATCACGAGGCACACCACCATTAGAAAATGTTAAAAAAAAAAATTGGACTTCCTGGGAGGAGCCTACTGGTGGGGGCAGCAAAAAATCAGCTGCCTCCGAATTCCTGGCTACGTACCTGTTTAGAGGATCTTCCATCTGACGTCTTATCAGGTTTTCTTATCCTTCAGGCAAGAGGGAAAGAAGAAACTGTTTTGCTGGCAAATGCTCTTCGATTTTTGCAGCTTTTGTGCTTGCAAGGAAAGGGGGGCTAGCCCAAGGCAGAACGGCTGTCCGTGCTGGGAACTTCAAACTGCCTTGTGCAGGACAAAGTAGGTCTCTCCCACTCTGCTCTAAGTTTTGTTTGATTTAATCTTATCACGAGCTGAATCCGTTTACTGCGAGGACAATAATTGCTTATCAACATTTTAGCTTCTTTTCTTTTTTTCCTCCGAAAAATTATTTACTCAGAGGCTTTTAAAATGGCGCCGAGCAGGCTGGTTTCTCCGGTAATAACGAACACTTTTTGCTAACTCTCACAAGAATTCAAAAGAATTCAAAACAAAAGAGATTGCTTATCATATGTTTTGGTTTCACAATAGAAGAATTTTACTCCTTCATTAACCTTGCTTATCTGGAAGTTAAATGGTGATGAATCTGTTGAACGGTCTTGTTACAATGTTTACTCACTGAAAGTTTTGCCAAGCCTTAAACTTCAAAATAAAAGCCTCTTTACTTAAAGCTGCATATTTAGGCAATAGAGTTTTATTAACTGCAGGCAGACAAATTTTGAAATGGCCTCAAAACCAAATATTAACTTGAAGTCGTCACCCTCTACTTCCAGGGGCACATCCTCAGTGCCTGGCACAAAGCTGCACAAAGCTGCAGCCTCCGCTTCCTACGCCCCCTGCTGGGGATGTGTTAACGAAAGAATTTTTTCTGAGTAATCTAAGCGAGGCTCTTAATGCACAGACAATTAAAATGGAAGATAAATTTAGAGATAATAGAGAGGAGAGAAAAGAGGAAATAAAAGAAATGAAAGAAGAAATTAAAAGTGAAATAAAAGGACTTAAACAGGAGTTGTATGAGAAATTTGAGGCTAAGGTTGATAAAATTAGAGACGACATGCTGAGTCTTGTAACTGTATTAACAGAACATATTTCTGGAGTGGAAGATACTCTAGAGGTTCTTAATGATGCCAATGCTAACTTGACATTGAAAACAGAGGTGGTGGAACAAAAAGTGGAAAATGCTGAAAAAGAAATTATTATGATACAGTACCGACAAATGGAGTTCGCATTAAGAGTAAGGGGGCTGCGTGAGGAGAAACAGGAGAACCTGAAACAGATCCTATCGGAAGCTTTTGACCGCCTGATGGGAAGACCAGGGACCAACCAAGGCTGGCAAATTGACAAAGCTTACCGCGTTAACTCCTGGCTGGCAAAGCAGAAGCAGCTTCCTCGAGACATCGTTATATATTTTACTACAAGAGAGTTTAGAAATATGGTACTGCAAGCGTCTTATAACACTAAGCTTCAAATTGGCGGTCAAGACCTGGCTGTTTTGAAAGAGATACCACCTCAAATGTTAAGAGCCAGGAGAGACTACGCTTTTTTGGTCGAAGAACTCAGAAATCGTCAGATACAGTATAGATGGGATGCACCATTCGGCATCATATTTACATTTGATAAGCAAAGGTACCGCCTCAACTCTGTATGGAAAGCCCGAGATTTTTATTATAATATATTGAAGGCCGGACACCCTGCACCATCTGGACCTAGAGAAAGACCACAAGAAGGACAGGATAGACAGCAAACTACACAACCACCAGACAAGATGGAGCATCTCTCTTCTCTAGAAGTGCAAGGTGCTATGGAACCAAGACCTAGCCGCATGACTACTAGACGTATGGAGAAACAAGTTAAAAAGCAACAGCATCAACAATCACCGGCCATCGATCAAGGAACTACAATAACAAATCTGGAAGCAGTGGGAGGAGCTAGACCTAAGGTTAAACAGGCCGTGCAGGAAGCTCTAAAAATGCTTCAACCAACCAAAGATGACAACTAAGATTTTAACATGGAACGTCAACGGACTGAACTCTCCACAGAAGAGGAAGAAAATATTTCATTATCTCAAACAGTTTAAGAACGATGTAATTTGTTTGCAAGAAACTCATATCAAGTCAACTGATCAAAAATATTTGATCAACTCAAAACTTGGTCAACATTTTGCAGCTTCTGCTATGGAAAAGAAGAATGGTATAGTTGTATACTTAAGAAAAGATATGAAAGCTGAATTAATAGAAGCAGATCCCTTCGGAAGATATATTGCTTTAGACTTAATCTTAGAAGGGAAAAAGACATTACTTTTGGGAATTTATGCTCCCAATCAACAGCAAGATAGATTCTATAGAAATCTTCATGCTAAATTAGTACAGTGGGACTATAGTTCCTGTATACTATTGGGTGACTGGAATGGAGTGATAGACACTAAGAGAGATAAGAAGATTTCCCGCCTAAATACCAAGATGCGAGCAAAGTTACCCAAATCTTTCTTTGACATTATGGATGATTTTGAATTGAGAGATATTTGGCGAGAAAGAAATGCAGAGGAATATGACTTCACTTTCTTCTCGGACAGGCATCAATCCCTTTCAAGGATTGATTTTATTCTAACCACTAATGATTTGCTTTCTAGGGTCAAGAAAACAAAGATTGCAGCTAGGGTCCTTTCGGACCATAACCCAGTTTGGATGGAGTTGGGAAGGGTAGTGCAGGCAAGAAGGTCTTGGAGATTGAATGAAAATTTATTTAGATATGAAAAGTATATTAATGATTGTAAAAAATTACTATCTGAATATTTTGTTTTGAATATGAATAAGGGTACATCTATGGAATTTGTATGGGATGCAAGCAAAGCGTATATGAGAGGAGTTTTGATGAATATAAATAAAACACATAGAAATAAGCAAGGGTTAAAACGAACAGAACTGGAAGAGGAAATTAAGAGAAAAGAGCTGGAGTTAACAAGGAAACCAGACGATACAAAGGTTAAGGAAGCTATTAACATATTAAAATCTCAATTTGACATGTTGATCTCTGACCAGGTAGCTACTAATTTATTATATGCAAAACACAATACTTTTTGTAATGCAAACAAACCTGGCAGATGGTTAGCTTATCAGATTAGGAAAAAAAGGAAAACTCGAAATATATCTAAACTGATTTACAGAGGGAAGGAGGTGTTCCAACAGGAAGAGATTCAAAAGGCTTTCTGGGAATTTTTTACAGAACTGTATAAAGGGGATAAAATTAATGGTTTAGACATAGACAAATATTTAGACAAAGAGAAAATACCTTTAGTTAGAGAAGAACACAGGCAAAAATTGAATCAACCAATAACCTCGGGGGAAATCCTGCAGGTAATTAAGCAATTAAAGTCAGGGAAAGCACCAGGTACAGATGGCTTGACAGCGGTTTACTATAAAAACTTACAGTTAGAAATGGTAGAACCTCTTAGAGAATTATTTAATATGATTCAAACGGAAGGTAAAGTCCCTCCATCTTGGAAGACAGCGTTTATATCTTTGATACCCAAAGAAGATCAAGATACTACTCAACCCAAAAATTATAGACCTATTTCATTACTGAATGTAGATTATAAAATTTTTACTAAAATATTAGCAAATAGGTTAATGTTGGTCATTCAACAATTGATACATACGGACCAAACAGGTTTTATACAAGGGAGACAGATGAAAAGTAATGTCAGATTAATTATTAATGCATTAGAATATTTGGGAAAGAACAACCAGATCCCTGCTGCGTTTATATTTTTGGATGCTGAGAAGGCCTTTGATCGAGTTAACTGGCAATTTCTGCTGAAGATATTGCAAAAAATGCAGATAGGAGATAATTTTTTACAGTCAATTAAAGCAATATACCAACAGCAAACAGCACAAATCATAGTCAATGGAAGTTTAACAGACTCTTTTCAAATTGGAAAAGGTACAAGACAGGGCTGTCCTTTGTCCCCATTATTGTTTATTATAACTTTGGAAGTATTGTTGAATAAAATACGGGGCTTGGATGGTTTAAAAGGGATCAAGATTAGGCAGCAAGAATATAGGGTGCGCACTTTTGCGGATGATTTGGTCATAATATTGGAACAACCGCAGGAATCCAGTATGGTTTTAATGAATACGATTAATCAATATGGTCAAGTGTCTGGCTTTAAAATAAACTTAGGAAAAACCAAAATATTAGCTATAAATATGAATATTAAACAAAAGGAAGAATTAGGAGTGATGCTAGGATGTGAGGTAGTTAAAAAAGTTAAATATCTTGGAGTTAACATTTTAACTTCAAATGGGAAATTATATAAGCATAATTATGAACCACTTTGGCATAGCATACAGACAGAGATGAAAAAATGGGAGAAATTGCACTTATCTTTGCTGGGCAGGATAGCGGCAGTGAAAATGAACATTTTACCAAAAATTTTATTTCTTTTCCAAATGTTACCTATACTTAAAAAAGATGCGAACCTTTTAGAATGGCAGAAGGGTATCAACAAATTTGTGTGGGCAGGAAAGAAGCCGAGGGTAAAGATGAAAATAATGCAAGATGTACGTGAGAGAGGAGGATTGAAACTACCTAATTTAAAACTATATTATGATGCAGTCGCATTATCTGTAATTAGTGATTGGATTCATTTAACCAATGATAGAATATTGAACATTGAGGGACACTATCTGGTATTTGGTTGGCATGCTTACCTGTTATTCAACAAAAAATTGGATAAGAACTTTAAAAGTCATATTTTAAGAAATGCTTTATTGCGGGTTTGGAAGAAATACCAATATAAATTAAATGACAAGATACCCATGTGGGCAATTCCTAGACATGCAATTGAAAATACGAATACAGCACAAAAACAGGACAGAATTACTTACAGACAGCTTCTTACCTCGGAAAGGGGGGTATTACAATTAAAATCTTTAGAGGTATTAAAAGAGGAGAAGGTAGTTCAAACATGGTTCCAGTATGGGCAATTACAGGCTAGGTGGAAAATAGATCAAAAAATTGGTTTTATTCAAGTTGAGGATAATCTGTTTAAACAAATAAGAGATCAAAGCTTAATGCATATAAAGAGGATATATAATGTATTAATACAGATGGATTCGGAAACAGAATTAGTTAAAGATTGTATGATAAAATGGGCTCAAAATATTGAGGAACCAATAATGTTGGATACATGGGAAAGAATCTGGGTAAGAAATGTGAAATTTACACAAGCTCAAAATCTGAGAGAAAATTTTTACAAGATGTTCTATAGATGGCATTTAGATCCTAAAAAGTTGGCTTCTATGTATCCGAATGTACAGCCTAAATGTTGGAGGTGTGGTTCTCTCGATGCTACATATTATCATATATGGTGGACCTGCCAAAAGGTTAAGGCATTTTGGATAAAAATATGGTGGGTCATGCAAAATGTTTTTAAAAGAAGGATAAAGTTTATTCCTCAGTTATTTTTACTAGGTATATGTACTGACTTTACAGTGGTAGAGACCAATTTGATTCTGCACCTGATAACTGCAGCAAGACTGTTGGTGGCGCAATATTGGAAGAAGGAAGACTTGCCTACAATCCAAGAATGGACATTGAAAGTAACAAACTTAGCTGAAATGGCTAAAATATCGGCATATCTCAAAGATCATTCAAATGAGATATATAAACGAGACTGGAAAAAATGGATTGACTATATACAAAATAAATACGGGACTAAGAAATTCCAGTTAGCCTATGCTTAAGATCAGAAATGATTTAAACTGTTAAAAGTCAGTTCAGTAAGAAGAAGCTAAGGTCAATCTAGAATGTCATTAATTTCTTTATTTCTTTTTTCTCAATAGATTTTAGACTGTGTTAGTTAAAAATCCATACCGTGTACGGGTTCTGGGAAGTCGGGGGGGGGAAGGAGGAGGGGGGGGTGGGGGGGTGGAGGGAGGGAGGGGTACACACAACAAAAAAAATTGTACTTCAATGTCTTAATGATTGACAAATGATGACATATTTGTGTTTTTTTTTTAAAGAAAAATAAAAAAGTTCTCTTAAAAAAAAAGAAAAAAGAAAATGTTAAAAAAATTTAAGTCTGTGCCTATATTGACTATATATAAAGTAATTCTCTTGAATAGGAATCAAATAAACAAAAAGAAATTATTTTATAATTGTTCATATTTCTTTTTACTTACTCAGTGCGAAACCTGGGCCTGTTTTTCTGAACACAAAGCTGATATTCTGGCAGGAATCGAAGAAAGACACACACGTAGCTCTTCATCAACAGCTCTCAGTCTCTCTCTGTCTTTAGTTTTTATAGCAGTCAGGCTTGAAAAGCTCATCTCACACAGATATGTAGTGGAAAATGGGAGCAATGTCAAAATAGCTTTGTTTGCCAGAACGGGGAACTCCTTGGCAGTATCCAACCAAAAACTGTCCAAAGGTAGATCAGCAAATCTTAGCTTGAAACCACAATTTTGTCTCAGTTCAGTTAGTTCCTCCTGCTCCTGTAAAGTCATGTCCTTTCCACCAATTGATGCTGAGCTAAAAGGGTCCCTAACCCAGTCAAGGCATTCAGTGGAGACTGAAGAGAAATAAAATGACAACTTCTCCTGTAAGCAGGTTTTCATTTCGGCCTTGCATTTGTGTGTTCAGTTCATTCAGATGATGAAAAATATCTGCCAGGTATGCCAGCCTTGCACACCACTCATCACTTGCAAGCAGCTTTGCGTAATCTGACCTGTCATTTGTGAGAAACACTTTAAGTTCCTCCCGCAGCTCATACACACGAACCAAGACCTTGCCACGCGACAACCACCGGACCTCCGTATGAAACAGCAAGGTTTTATGCTTCGCTCCCATCTCCTCACACAAAGCTGCAAATATGCGACTTTGCACGGGTGGTGACTTTACAAAGTTTACCATGCGCACAACATCATCCAACACAGGAACTAGGTCTGCTGGTAAAGTCTTGGCTACGAGGGCCTCACGGTGTAAAAAACAATGTGTAACAATCACATCTGGATTTCTTTCCTTCACTCTGCTTACAAAGCCTTTGGTGTGCCCGACCATGGCTGCAGCTCCATCAGTGCAGACACTTGTGCAGTTTTCCCACTTAAGTCCTCCTTGTTCAAGGTATTCTGATGTGACCCGAAAAATTTCTTCTCCTGTTGTTTTTTCTGGCAATGCCTTGCAAAAAAAGAAGTTTTCTCTAATTGCATCACCATCCACAAAACGCACATTGGCCAAAAGTTGAGCATGTCCACTGATATCAGTAGACTCGTCAAGTTGCAATGTAAATTTCTCACTGATACGGATCTTTTCCAAAACCACACTTTCGATGTCTGCAGACATGTCATTAATGCGTCTGGAAATTGTGTTGTCTGAGAGTGGGACTTTGGCTATTTCCTTAGCTGCTTCAGGTCCTAGCATCTCCTCTACAATAGCTTTGCAGGCGGGAAGTATTAATGTCTCTGCCACAGTGTGCGACTTTTTTGACTTGGCTATAAGTTCAGCAACTTGATAGCTAGCTTTAAGAGCTCTTTCATTTACCTTTGTGGTTTTTCTCATGAAAGTTGCCTGTTTCTCCATGTTTTTGCTTTCGCTATATTGCCTTGTGCCAGAGAATTTGCTTGAGCTAACCATCTTTGCTTTCTTTTGATCCCCACTCATACTTGGGCTCTCATCTGGCTGCGAATTTTGTTCAGAGTCCAGTTCTTTCCTTTTCAAAAACTTGTCCATCACTGCAGTATCTGCTCCTGTCTCACTGTCACTCAGTACTTACTGCACTTGTCTCCTCTTTAAACAGGGGGCCAGTTCACGGTCCCTCAGACCGTTGGAGGGCCGGACTATAGTTAAAAAAAAACTATGAACAAATTCCTATGCACACTGCATATATCTTATCTTGCATATATCTTATTTTCCCCCACATTAGGTTGGCAGTATAGTTACCCCCACATTAGGTTGTAGTTCCCCAACATTAGGTTGTAATTCCCCCACATTAGGTGCAGTATAGTTCCCCCACAGACATACAGCCTTCAGCCATACAGTGTATTACTGAAGGCTGTATGCCTGTGTACTGCCCCATTTTGGTGCTCAGAACACCGAAGGAGACGCGCCGCTGGTAACACTTACCAAGTTGACAGCGTGCGTTCTCCTCGCTGCTCCGCTCCTCCGCGATTGTTGCTATGGGCGCATGCATGGGACGTCAGTGATGTCCCAGCATGCGCTACCTCCCGGCGGTCCCCGCATTTTTAAAGTAAACGCGGGGCCGCAGGGACTTAATAGAGGCATCCCTGTGTCCCGAAAGCAACTTTCGGGACACAGAGATGTCCTGAGGCAAAAACACCCGGCGGGTGTTTTCCCCACGGCACACCTTACACTATGTCACGGCACACTAGTGTGCCGCGGCACAGTGGTTGAAAAACACTGCTATACATAGCCCATATCATATAGTATTAAGTAATAATTACATCAATTCCTCTTGTCAACAATGCCCCCCAAAATAGAAACCCATTATAGCTCTTCTGCTCTCCATACACCTCTTTCTTCTACCACCCTACCACTTTCTATCTTCCCTCCATCATCCTTTCCTACTTTACTTCCCCTCCCTTTCTACTGCTCCTCTCTCTACAATCCACTCCTCCTTATCCTTCTCATCTTCCCCCCTTACCCTCTCTCCTATCCTTTTCTGCCCATCCTTCTTCTTTCCCACTCCTCCTCTCCTTGGTGTATTTCTGCTACATGTCAATATACTTAGCCTATCCTATTTTTAAAGAAAAAAATAGTAATAGTAATAGTAATAAAAATATAAGATAAAGAAAGAAACAGAAAAAAAGGAAACAGTATACATGTGGTGTCCAATTACATTGAGATCTAACACATCTCATCTAACCTGATATATATCCCTCCCCCCCACCCGACCCCCTGACCCCCCACAACCTACCCTCCCAGCTTCCCAGAACCCGTACACGGTATAGATTTTTAACAAACACAGTCTAAGATATATTGAGAATAAAATAATACAAAATTAATAACATCTTTACATTGAACTTAGCTCCTCCTTGCTAAACTAACTTTAAACAATTTAAATCATTCCTAATCTTAAGCATAGGCTATCTGGAATTTCTTAATCCCGTATTTATTTTGTATATAATCAATCCATTTTTTCCAGTCTCGTTTATATCTCTCATTTGAGAGGTCTTTAAGGTATGCAGATATTTTAGCCATCTCGGCTAAATTTGTGACTTTCAATGTCCATTCTTGGATTGTAGGCAAGTCTTCCTTCCAGTATTGTGCCACCAACAGTCTTGCTGCCATTATTAAGTGCAAAATCAAGTTAATCTCTACCGCTATACAGTCAGTAATTATGCCTAACAAAAATAACTGAGGAGTAAACTTTATCCCTTTTTTAAAGAATATTTTGCATAATCCACCATATTTTTATCCAAAATGCCTTAACCTTTTGGCAAGTCCACCATATATGGAAATATGTAGCATCGAGAGAACCACATCTCCAACATTTGGGTTGTAAATTCGAGTACATAAAAGCCAATTTTTTAGGATCTAAGTGCCATCTATAGAAGATCTTGTAAAAATTTTCTCTCAGGTTTTGGGCTTGTGTAAATTTCACATTTCTTACCCAAATTCTTTCCCATGTGTCCAACATTATTGGTTCTTCAATATTTTGAGCCCACTTTATCATACAATCTTTAACTAATTCTGTTTCGGAATCCATCTGTACTAATACATTGTATATCCTCTTTAAACTTTGATCTCTTATTTGTTTAAATAGATTATCCTCAACTTGCATGAAACCAATTTTTTGATCTGTTTTCCACCTGCCCATACTGGAACCATGTTTGAATTACCTTTTCCTCTTTTAATACATCTAAGGGTTTTAGTTGTAATACCCCCCTTTCTAGGGTAAGAAGCTGTCTGTAAGTAATTCTATCCTGTTTTTGTGCTATGTTCATGTTTTCTATTGCATGGCTAGGAATTGCCCACATCGGTATCTTGTCATTTAATTTGTATTGATATTTTTTCCAAACCCGCAATAAAGCATTCCTTAAAATATGACTTTTAAAATTTTTATCCACTTTTTTGTTGTATAATAGGTAAGCATGCCAGCCATATACCAAATCATGTCCCTCGATATTAAGTATCCTATCATTAGTTAAGTCAATCCAATCACTGATTACAGATAATACTACTGCATCATAATATCATTTTAGGTTGGGTAATTTCAGTCCTCCACTCTCCCGCACATCTTGCATTATTTTTAACTTTACTCTCGGCTTCTTTCCTGCCCATACAAATTTATTAATACCCTTCTGCCATTCTAGCAGATTCACGTCTTTTTTAAGTATAACATTTGGAAAAGAAATAAAAATTTAGGTAAGATATTCATTTTCACTGCTGCTATTCTTCCCAACAAAGATAACTGCAACTTGTCCCATTTTTTCATCTCTGTCTGTATACTATTCCAAAGTGGTTCATAATTATACTTATATAATTTCCCATTTGAGGTTAAAATATTAACTCCCAGATATTTGACTTTTTTAACTATTTCACATCCTATCATTACTCCTAGTTCTTCCTTTTGTTTAGTATTCATGTTTATGGCTAGTATTTTTGTTTTCCCTAAATGTATTTTAAAGCCAGACACTTGACCATATTGATTAATCGTATTCATTAAGATCATACTAGATTCCTGCGGTTGATCCAATATTATAACCAGGTCATCGGCAAAAGCACGCACTCTGTATTCTTGCTGCCTAATCATAATTCCCTTTAAAGCGTCCAAGCCTCGTATTTTGTTCAGCAGTACTTCCAAAGTTATAATAAACAATAGTGGGGACAAAGGACAACCCTGTCTTGTACCTTTTGCAATTTGAAAAGAGTCTGTTAAACTTCTATTGACTATAATTTGAGCTTTTTGCTGTTGATATATTGCTTTGATTGATTGTAGAAAACTTTCTCCTATTTGCATTTTTTGCAATGTTTTCAACAGGAATTGCCAGTTAACTCGATCAAAGGCTTTCTCATATTCCCAAAAATATAAACGCAGCAGGAATTTGATTGTTCTTTCCCAAGTATTCTAGTGCATTAATAATTAATCTAACGTTACTTTTCATTTGTCTCCCTTGAATAAAGCCTGTTTGATCACTTTGTATCAATTGTTGAATAACCAACATTAATCTATTTGCTAGTATTTTAGTAAAGATGTTATAATCTACATTAAGTAATGAAATAGGTCTATAGTTTTTTGGTTGAGTAATATCTTGGTCTTCTTTGGGTATCAGGGATATAAAAGCTGTCTTCCAAGATGGGGGCACCTTACCTTCCGTTTGAACCTTATTAAATAGTTCCTTAAGAGGTTCTACCATTTCTAACTGTAGATTTTTGTAGTAAGCCGCTGTCAAGCCATCTGTGCCTGGTGCCTTCCCTAACTTTAACTGCTTAATTACCTGTAGAATTTCCCCCGAAGTTATTGGTTGATTCAATTTTTGCCTGTGCTCTTCTTTAACTATGGGTATTTTCTCTTTGACTAGGTATCTCTCTATATCTAGGCCGTTAATTTTATCACCCTTCTACAGCTCTGTAAAAGATTCCCAGAAGGCCTTTTGAATCTCATCCTGTTGGAACACTTCCTTCCCTCTATAGAGCAATTTAGTTATGTTTCGAGAATTTTGTTTTTTCCTAATCTGATATGCTAACCATCTACCAGATTTATTTGCATTACAAAAGGTATTATGTTTTGCATATAACAAATTAGTAGCTACCTGATCTGAGATCAACATGTTGAATTGGGCTTTTAATATAGTGTTTGCTTCTTTAATCTTTGTGTCTCCTGGGTTTAAAGTTAACTCCAGCTCTTTCTTCCTGATTTCATCTTCCAATTCTATTCGTTTTACCCCTTGTTTATGTCTATGTGATCTATTTATATTTATCAAAACTCCTCTCATATACGCTTTACTTGCATCCCATACAATTTCCATAGGTGTACCCTTATTCATATTAAAAACAAAATATTCTGTTAACAATTTTTTACAATCATTAATATACTTTTCATATCTGAATAAATTTTCATTCAATCTCCAAAACCTTCTTGCTTGTGCCACCCCTCCCAACTCCATCCAAACTGGGTTATGATCTGAAAAAACTCTAGCTGAGATCTTTGTCTTCTTCACCCTGGAAAGCAAATCATTAGTGATTAATATAAAATCGATCCTAGAAAAAGATTGATGTCTATCAGAGAAGAAGGTAAAGTCATATTCTTCTGCATTTCTTTCTCGCCAAATATCTCTCAATTCAAAGTCATCCATCATATCGAAAAAGGATTTAGGTAGTTTTGCACGCATTTGAGTATTTGGATGGGAAACCTTCTTATCTTTCTTAGTATCCATAACACCGTCCCAATCGCCCAGTAGTATGCAAGACCTATAATCCCACTGTACTAATTTAGCATGAAGTTTTCTATAAAATCCATCTTGTTGTTGATTAGGAGCATATATTCCCTGTATCAATGTCTTTTTCCCTTCTAATATCAGATCTAACGCGATGTATCTTCCATGGGGATCTGCTTCGATTAGTTCAACCAAATTCTTATGGTCAGTCCACACATCGAACGGGTGTTTGGCGCCTTCCAGAAAATGGCGCCACGTGGTCAAAGCCCAACGAACAGCAAATGCTTCCTTCTCCCAAATGGCCCAACGTTTCTCTGTGTCAGTTAGTTTGCGAGAGGTGTATGCACAGGGTTGTAAATTACCTTGACTATTGGCTTGAAGCAATACGGCCCCCACAGCCATGTCACTGGCATCAGCTTGAACCACAAAAGGCGCGTCCATGTCCGGGTGTTTGAGGACTGGTTCCTCTGCAAAAAGCCACTTTAACTTCTCGAAGGCAGCTTGACATTCCATGGTCCAATCCAGCGGCTTGCTAGGCTTGGGTTTCACCCCACCTTTGGACTTCAGAAGGTTAGTTATGGGAAGAGCTATCTTAGCAAAAGAAGGGATGAACTGGCGATAGAAATTAGCAAAACCCAAAAAAAATTGCAATTGGCTGCGTGTACGAAGGGCCTCCCACTCGGTGATTGCTTTCACTTTAGCGGGGTCCATCTCAACACCCTCGTGGGAGATATGATAGCCCAGGTAGTCAACCTTCTCCTGATGGAATTCACACTTGGACAATTTGGCGTAAAGCTCAGCTGCCCGAAGTTTCTTCAGCACGGTACGAACCAGTTTTACGTGCTCCTCACGTGTTTCCGTGTAAATAAGAATATCATCTAAATATACGATAACGCCCTTGTAAAGGTGGTCATGTAAAACCTCATTAATTAGCTGCATGAAGACCGCAGGCGCCCCCTGTAGGCCAAACGGCATCACACGAAATTGGAAACAGCCAAGGGGGCAGTTGAAAGCCGTTTTCCATTCATCTCCCTCTTTAATATGGACTCTATAATATGCTTCCCTTATGTCCAACTTAGTGAAGATGCGGCCCTTCCCCAATTGGGCTAGTATGTCCTTCATCAGTGGCAACGGGTAGAGGTTTTGAGATGATATCGCGTTCAAGTTTTTAAAATTAACACACAATCTAAGGGAGCCATCTTTCTTCTCTCTGAACAACACAGGAGCCGCTACCTTGGGTCTTGGCAATTCAATGAACCCCCTCTCCAAATTCTTATCGATGAATTTTCTCATTTCCTACATTTCCCTAGGGGACATTGAATATATTTGGGGCTCTGGAAGTTTCACCCCAGGTAAAATATCAATGGTGCAATCAGTGGGCCTGTGGCGGGGTAGTTTATCAGAAGATTTTTCACTAAAAACTCCTCTAAGATCCCAGTACTCTTTTGGTATTCTCTTCTCCCCTTCGATTCTCTCCTGCCCCCTGGCTGCCAATGTAGGGCTAGTAGCAGCAGAATCTGGAGTCTCAACCTCCCGTTCAGGAGGTTGAATTCTATTCAGATGTACATCTTTAGCTATGCTAAGTGAACAGATGTTAATAATTGGTAAGTGTTGTTGCAAGGAATACAATAGTAAAACTACTGCTGTCCTCTTTTATGTGTACAAACATTGCTGAAGACTTTAGCATGAACCGCTAAAGCAGATTTCAAATATTTGATTTCAGGCAATTTAGGACATATTTGGAACTTTGCATAGCATTTGGAATAAATAAGCAATAGAAAAAAGAACATGGCTGAGATCAGTTGATTTGAAATACTTGAATGTAAAAACATATTAGATTTCAGGCCCTTAAGATTGTGATGATTCTTCTTCAGATGTCAATTTTCACAAAGATTAACTTGCTGCAGAAAATAGCTGCTCATTTATAGCTGTGATCTTGAAAGAGTTTTCTCGGCAATTGTTAGCAACTTTCAGCAAAAATCCTGTTACTTTTGTTGTTTTTTGTTATTGTTAAATGTGTGTGTATGTGTTTGTGTGTTCACACATACAATATAGATACTATATATTATATGTCTAAGATTAGGATTTTCATCAGATTATGAGAAAGAACTTGCTCATATTGGAAATCACAGGTTACTAAAAGATATAAATTCTAATTTTGACCAACTCTCACTTTAATAATCACTTTAGGATATAATAAATTTACAATTGAAAAGTGATCTTTGAAAAATAGAAGACAAAGAAAACTTGTCAGTGAGTTAACTTTCTTTCTAGATAACAGAAAGTAAAACAAAGAGGAAAATCATATTTTAAAAGATGAGTATAAAGTTAATTCCAGTACTTAAAACTTATAAAAGGAATTTTTGCAAAATTATATGCCTATTAAGGTAGTTTAATGTACTAAAGCAACACCCACATAGATCATTAAATAGCTTATCTGCAATAAATATTTCCAGGAGTTTGTTGGTTTGTTAAGAACAAGCCATGTAAAACTAATCTTTTCTATTTTTATGACAGACTGACTGAGTGAATGCTTTTGATATGATATACTCTGATCTCAGTAAAACATTGGGAAATATTTATAATTATCTTGTGTCCTTGTGAATGGTTATGGCTATAATTATGAAGTCTGGTGGATTGTTAGGGATGCTTATAAATGTTTCTGCATCTTTTTCAAACATATAGAAGGTGAATAAACAGTATATTTATCAGGTTTATGATGGAACAAAGCAAATGTTACTGACCAACACTTTGGAAGCTAAATCATAATTTAATAAACCTTGGCAGAGTTCAATGCTGAGGCATATCCAATACAGGTAGTTCAATATTCGAGAGTGAAAATTTAAGATGCTGCATTTAGGTAAGAAAAATCTAACATTCAGGATCACAGAATCCTGGCTGGATGAATTCCAAGTAGAACTGGGAGAATGATGAGGGATCTAGAAATCAGAAACTATAAGATCTAGATATGTTCAATCTACAATAAAGAGACTAAATGCGGCTGTTAAAAGGGTTGGTAAATATCTAAAAGAGTTCTTAAATGCAGGTTGAACATTAATTATATAAATAAAAGTTTGATGATAAAATTGAATAATTATCTTGCCATCCACCCATTCCAACAATGGATAAAGATAACACTTAAAACTCTTACAGATCGAGATAATATAAGGTACCAGTAAGTATAAGGCTATTGAAATATAATAGGCCCTCATACAGATTTCCTAACTACTTGAACGCAGAAATGCGTTCAAGTAGTTGAAGGGAGATGAAATCAGAAACTTGATTTGTATGATATCAGTAAAGAATATAGAATTTTCCTTTCATTATTATTATCCACTCATAGCTACATATTTGAATACAACTTTGGGGATTTAAAAAAAATAAAAGAAACATTATAAAGCATCTATTAAAGGCTATATAACATTACTTTAATGGAAAGATATATTCTTTCACCTTTTTTGATGAAATGAACACGAAAGTTTTGGCTTTCAAAGGCTAAAAGAGCACAATGAGTTAGAAGACATTGACATGTATGTGCAATTTCAAGTGGAAAAATAATGGTTTCTTAGAAACTAGTTTCAAGTTTATTGAAGTATATTCCCTTTTCCTTTGTCTCTTCATAATAAACTAAGCCAGAATGAAATGATAATTGTTCACAAGCATTCCAAACTAACTAAGCATAAATCTCCATCACCACCACCATCATCATTGTCATCATCATCTGTAATGCAAAAAATCTATGAAGAAAATGAAAATATTAATTGCATATGTTTGGGTATAACTTGCTAGTCCCCTTCCTTAGCAACACTTACTAATATGCATAATGCTTCATAGGTAGAGACACCCTAAAGCACAAGGAGATTCTTTTTTAAATGCTACTATTTCCCCCTGATCTTGTTATTGAACTTGAGCAGAAAGTGTCATTGAAAATCATAGTTCAGTTCAATTTTCTTATTCTTCTAAAAGAATGTTCATATATTGCACAGTTCTATTCATTTGATATCAGTTTCACTCTGTGATGCATCTCTCCCTCCACAAATTTAATTGTACTTTGCAATTGCCAAATGATAACCCAACTTAGAATAAAATAATTTATGTTTTGTTTACAATTGTTACAGATATTAGGCTTTTAAAAACAGAAATTGACACCAAGCATCATCTTTTTTTGCTACTGGTTCTGTGGGTGTGGCTTGATGGGGGGCATGTGATTGAGTAGGTGTGGCCAACTTGCCATTACTCACACACACACACACACACACACACAGTCACAAGCCCCCCCATCTAGCCACGACAACAAAACTGGCAAAAAATTCTGTTTTGCCAGCTGGGAGGCTGTCAAAGAAGCCTCTCTTTCCCTGCTTCTACCTCAGTGCTGAACAGTCCATGACCCCCTACACACACACACACCATGCTTGCCCTGGTGGCACCCCAGCAGCTGAGCGAGGAAAGGAGGGGGGCCAGAGAATGAAGAAAGCAGGCTGGTGCTTTGAGGCACATGATAAAAAAGAGCAGCTTGGCTCGCAGCTCCTCCCTTGGCAACTGCAGGAGCCACAACCAACAAAAGGCTTCACTTCCCCCTTCCAGCGAAAACATAATCATGCAGTGTGCACACACACAAACAGACAAAGACACAAACAGACAAAGACACTGTCAGTTTCGGCAACTAGAGAGGAAATGCCCATTATGCCAGGGCTGCACCAGAGCCAAATGCCAGGGGAAAGCGAGCACCTCCACACATACACCCCTCTCCATCTAGCTGCTTTGTGTGGCTATGGAGTGGCATGACACGAGTGCGGCCTGGGAGAAATGAGGGGCAGGGGGAGGAGAAGGCCGAGCTTCTGCTAGGGAGATGGGAAAGCAAGCCAGGTTGTCTCAGGAAGCACCACTCTTCCACTCAGCCACCTCTCGAGGTTGGCTGGGTTAGACCCACAACTGCTCTTGCCTGCCCCGCTTCTCCTCCTGTTCTTGGAGGAAAGAGGTAGGGATGCCCCCCAGGGCTCGCTTCCCTTACCACTTGCCACCACCCATGCCGGACAGAATGTTGGAAGCCAGGCTGGTCCCACCAACCCCGCTTGCCCACTGCTTGCCCGCCTGATTGCCCATGTGACCAGGTGGGGCCTGGGCTGCAACCGGAGGGGTTTTGTAACATTATTTTTAATGTTACAAATTAATTATTTTAATAATTAATCTCAGTGCTTTTCTCCAAATAAAACTTCTAATTATTTTGAGAGGTTTTTCATAGCTGCTATTAATCTACTCATTAATGAAATTCAATTGGAGTCAATATATTAAATATTACTGTGTAATTTTCATCTGCTAGGTACACCGATTCTCTATGTTTATAATTCAATAAATTATTATAATGATACATTTATCTTTCACTTCACAAAGTTCAATTGTTGGAAATAAATTATCATATAGGTATATTTTTGTATCTATAACTATAGGAACGTGTGTGTGTGTGTGTGTGTGTGTGTGTGTGTGTGTGTGTGTATAATTTTGACAAAGGAATCTAGCTAATGGTTTAGAACTCCAGAATGTATTAATCTTTGAAAATAGGGCGTAAAATTTTTATATAATAATCCATAATTTCATAATTTCATAATTTACCGTATTTTCACCCATATAACCCGCCCACGCAAATAACCCGCCCACGCAAATAACCCGCGGGTTTTCCGGATCGTGTAAAATATTTTCTGTATACCCCGCCCACGCATATAACCCGCGACGAGTAAGAGAGAAGGGAAACAGCTGAGATGGGGGGGGAAGAAACGGAGAAACAAGCCTGCGCAAGCTGGGGAAGAGGAAAGGAACGGAGGAGAAGGAAACAGCTGAGATCGGGGTGGGGGAAGAAACGGAGAAACAAGCCTGCGCAAGCTGGGGAAGAGGAAAGGAACGGAGGAGAAGGAAACAGCTGAGATCGGGGTGGGGGAAGAAACGGAGAAACAAGCCTGCGCAAGCTGGGGAAGAGGAAAGGAACGGAGGAGAAGGAAACAGCTGAGATCGGGGTGGGGGAAGAAACGGAGAAACAAGCCTGCGCAAGCTGGGGAAGAGGAAAGGAACGGAGGAGAAGGAAACAGCTGAGATCGGGGTGGGGGAAGAAACGGAGAAACAAGCCTGCGCAAGCTGGGGAAGAGGAAAGGAACGGAGGAGAAGGAAACAGCTGAGATCGGGGTGGGGGAAGAAACGGAGAAAGAAGCCTGTGCAAGCCTCCGATCGTGTAAAATATCTTCCGTATACCCCGCCCACGCATATAACCCGCAGGGGGGCGCTGTGCATGTAAAAACCGCATATAACCCGCGGGTTATATGGGTGAAAATACGGTAAATATTTTTTCTATAAACTTTTAACTTGTCTTAGAATTAATATATGGAATCGGCCTTTTTTATTAGTTATTATGGAGTAATGATATGAAATATAATGCCAACCCCAGCCTGGTCCTTAAGATTATGGTTAATAAATATTATGAGGAAATCCAAATTTGTACAATATCTTAATTTTTGACACTTAGATATGGCGCAATAATTTTAAGTGCTTCTGAAATCTGTTTAGCATTTAATTTTTAATATGGTAATAACAAACTAAAATGGTTATTATAACCTTTATGAGGAATGTTTAGCATTTACTAAATAAAATATTCAAGAGTAAAGGGAGGCGTACAATAAGGAATTAGAATGGTTTTTATTTCCTAGAATTCTAATCAAAGTTGAAAACTCTCTCATCTGTCCAATGGTTGCAACATAGTAATGGAATAGATTTATATATGATGAAGATCTGCCTTAATCCAGAGTGAATGTTGATTAAAATAAAGTTCTGAAAGGATGAGTGCAATAAGAATTATTGTAGTGTTAAATTTGCTGGGGGAAATTGAATTTTGTATTTTAATAATTAGAGACTACAACTAGATATTTATTAAAGATCCAGTAGTCTGTTGAGCCTTGCAGTCCATTAAGTGTATTTCTCAGGACGATTAATTCCTTTGGGTCTGCCCCAGGATATAAAATAAACTTCTTCAAAGTCAGGTATTTTAAGTTTCCTCTTTCTCTCAAGTAAACATGAAATATTTTTAATAAATTATATTTGAAGTGTGTTACTGTTTTCTGAAATAATTTTAAGTGCTGTCCAATATCATTGTGACTCTTTTGGCATGGCATGGCACCCCTGAAAATAAGATCTGGTGCCTTTTTTGGTGGTAAAAAAATGTAAGACAGGATCTTATTTTCAGGGAAACACGGGGTGTGTGTGTTCATGAAACAGCTGTCATGCCCAATCTGTATATTTACAAAACAGCTGTCATGACAATATGATCACTATCAAAATATTCATTTATTTGAACATAAACATTCTTCTAGATGAATGGGGAACTTGTGGACCTTAAAGGCATTTATATAAATAAATATGATGGTACAGTTTATTGCTTTGCAATGTGTTTGCTCTACATAAAAGGAAATGTACATGAAATCAGATAAGACGAAGAGTCTGATGTGATACTTCTGTTGTCCATGGACACCAAATTAACTACACCGATCCATATATGAAATTATTCTGTTTGGTGGCTGAATATCTGCAATCTTCATACCTTAAATAACTTTTGAATTATTATATTAACCACTGTGCAATCTGCCTTTTATTATTAAGGATGACTCTTTTTGATGCAGAGATTAAGGCACTGAATTCTAGTCCTGTCTTATGCACAAAGTCAGCTGGGTAACCTTAGCTAATCACTGTTTCTCAGCCCCAGAAAGCATGCAATAGCAAAACAATGACAAAATTTTCTAAAAAATATTGCCAAGAAAACTTACCCAGGCAGTCATCAATTATCAAAAATGACTGGAAGACACTAAACAACCAACCAACAAAATTATGGTACAACAATAGTAAGGATGGAATATAGATCTTCTAAATATATAAGAAAATAAAATAAATAAAAAGTTTGATGCCTCTGGCTGAATAAAGATAGTGGTCAAATATAGCATACTGAACCTTGCTTACTGCTTACTGCACTAAATTATATTCACAGCATTAATTCAAAGAATTTCTGCCTGCCATTTAAATGCATACTATAATTCCAAAGTTGTCATTTTTAATTGGTTAGTCCAGACTACCTAAACACTTTGTGACTGTTAAGAAAAAGAAGTCAAAATAATTCATCAGAACCAATGCTTTGGGAGGTGAATGCATATTTTGGAAGATTAATTATATTGAAGGTCTTATTAATTTAAAAACACTTTTATAATAACAAGTTTCAAACTTTTAATTTATTCATACTTTTGCATCATCGATAAACACATGCCCATAAATTTTTCCCATCAAGAAAAATTTCCTATTCTTTGTTATGATGCAGGGAAAAATTAGAAGAAATGTAATGGAAATAATAAAAAGATTTATTGTTCTAATATCATTTTAGAAATTCAAATAGATTCTAAATCTTGATTATGATCTTTACATAATTGTTACACAACAAGATTACAGTTGGTATATTGCACAGTTATTACTTTATAAAGCAACCAGAAACTTAATAATATAAGCAATTGCAGAATGAAAGTGCAAAAGACTTATTTTTGTATAAGAGGCTTACATTATGCTTGAGGCAATGAAATGGTTAGATTCACAAATATCATAAAATCATTACGTGTGCATGGGGACATAGTTAAGTATATGTGTATACATACATACATACATACATACATACATACATACATACATACATAATGAAATGAGAAATAATGGGATTTTGTACATATTTTATTACTTTTCATTAAACAGAAATCTCAATAAGTAAATGATAGACTGTTGCATTAGGAATCCGAGGCTGAAGATGAATGAAAGTAAACAATCCACGGATAGCTGAACCAACAGAAGTTTATTGAGCATCCAGAATTAACAGAAGAATCAACCGAATTAAGCATTCCATGGATAGCAGAATCAACAGCAGAATCAACAGCAGCTTATTGATCATCAGACATCATTCTTATAGTTTCTCAGATTCTTAATCCTCACTTACTTTACGTGTTATATCATTATTGGTTAACAAGTCTCCAAGGCACAATAATTGGTTAGTCATTACATCATTAGTGTTTGTGAGAATGTCCATGTTCTCACACACTAAAAGAATCAAGTGTTATCAAATGAGTAAATGTTACAGGTTATACGTTATACTTTGTATCATCCCATGTCCTTGTTCATTCCCGGGAAACACTGCAAGCAAAGAATCGCTGACAAGCAAAGAATTGCTCCAGTTTATACTTACACGTGTAACCACAGTTCTAAGAACCATCCAGATGATTCACTGTAATAACCCTACAATAGACAACAATATAGAGTTTTTTTAATGATCAATAGCACATAGGTTGCTTCATGTACAATGATACACTAACAGACTATAGTACAGTAGAAATAATGAATGGAAATTCAATTTATTTGAAATTAACATGATACTAAGGATACACTTTATAATCTTTTATTTAGTTTGGATAATGATTTCAATAGCAGATGGTTGGAAGTTTCAAGTTAATTGGACTCAGTAGGAAGAATAGAATTGCTTTGAGGATGACTTTACTATGCTTTTCACTAGCTCTTAAATGCAGCATAAAATGAATGACTAAATAAGAAATTTCTGATGGTGCAAGTGAATTAAAACTACATGATTATACTACATTACATGCCAAAGGTGGAACTGCTTACTTGTGAATATATGGTTAGGGAACAAACATATAGCTATCTGAGTTAATGGTGGTATAAAATAGAGAATCTAGTCAGCCAGCAAATTATTACTTGCCTCTAGATTAATAAAATTGTTTCCATTGCCAATAGCAAGTTGCGTAAATGCTGGTGAAATTTGCAGCATCATAGAAAGAATTGACTGCATCTGTATAATACTAGGAATGAGTTGTCTGTTTGGGTTATACAAATACTTGTTACCAGTGGTTGTATTCAGCTGGTTTGCACCGGTTCAGAACCGGATACCTAATTTTTTGTTGAGTTCAGTGAAATGGCCAGACTATCATGCATTCATGTGCCTACAACCCCCTTGCCTGCTGCAAAGGCAGATTTGGCTTCCCTGTTGACCTTGTATGTCAGAAAGTCGCAAAATTTCAGATGGCCCTGGGACACTGTACCTATGATAAATATGAAGCAGTTGCCAAGCATCTAATTTTTTATCACATGATCATGGGGATGCTGTAATGATCATAAGTGTGAAAAGTGGTTATAACTCACTTTTTTCAGTGCTGTTGTAATTTGAACTGTTGAAAGTCAAGGACTACCTTGATGTACACAGCAATTGTCATTATATGACAAGCCAAATAAGTCTGCTAGAAGATCAGAAGACTATAGAACATTTATGGACATATTGGTATTATATGAATAAATGCTGAAGCAAAATTGTAGAAATATCTGTGGGGGCTAAAATCTTTTGCTGCTGCAGCAACAATTTCCAATTGAACTTCAACATTGCACCTGTCCCTCTCCTTCTCTGTCTCTCTGTCCCTGTCCCTGTCCCTGTCCCTGTCTCTCTGTCTCTCTGTCTCTCTGTCTCTCTGTCTCTGTCTCTGTCTCTGTCTCTCTCTCTCTCTCTCTCTCTCCCTCCCTCGCCTCTCTCTCATTCTGTCTGTATTTTTCATTTTCTTTGTCTTACAGATGTCTATATCAGACCTACTTAAACAATTCTTATTTTATTTAGGAGATATAAACACCTCCTTCAAAATTCTAGGCATAGCTTTTGTTGAAATTGTTCTGGTAATAGAAAAGCCCTTCTGGCAATATTTATCTACTTATTAACTATAATGGGTTAGCTGGATAAATACTTTTTTAAGGGACCTAGCTATTTGGTTGAGCTTTATAAGTTGGTCTTGTTTTCCTCAAAATCCTTTCTTTTTTTCTACTGTATTTCTATTGACATTATTTTGAAAGATAATAAAGCTTGTTTTTATTTATGCATTCTAGATATGAGCATATTTGATAAATGCTGTCTTTCTTATCTGAAAAACTTTAAATTAATCTCTGATCATTCTTGAATCAAGATATTAAAACATACACATTTTCATGTTCATTTCTGCTCACATATCCCCAAATATATACCCTTTCCCAGCACATATATTTTCCAAGCAGTTTTGATAATATAAAATACTTTTGCACGTTAGTTTCAGCAACATGTACATTTTTCAATCAGTTCCTTAGGATACAACTTTTGCATTTTTCTGTAAATAAGAAGGATAATCAAATGTTGCTTTACACATAGTTTTATGTGATGCTGACTTGGTATTCAATGCAAATTGAACACATTTCTTGCCTAGTTTTAAGATTCAGTTTCAGGTGTTATGTTTTGCTCACTGTATTTTAAAAATGAAAACAAATTAGTATTAAACAGCTGTTAATACCATTAATCTACATTCCCCTCACCTGAAATAATTTTTAAATAGATATAACACTTCATGTATAATCAAGTATGCAATATATAAACTGCAGATAAAAATAATTAATATAAAAACAATTATATGACAAGCAAGAGAGTAATTCAAATAGAATCAGAAGCTAATTGAGATGTCTGTATACTACGAGGAAGCATTAAATGGTAAATTCTAGTTTGACATTAAATAAATAAAATAACCAAAAAGCCAGTAAGTGTCCATGTCTAAAGTTTCACAATAAAGCACACCTGAAAATAGGCCCCAAAGATCTCAGTTGGCAAATGGATCCATAGATGTTTCCAGGAGTTTGAGAATTAGGTAGGAAAAATGGGTTCTGGACTCCAGAGTACCCAATTATTCTAGATGAATTATTTTAATTATTCATTTTTAAATCAACCTGCTTATGATGTAAACATATATTGCATGTGCACGCATTTAATACACTTTTCTTTATGAAAAAAGGAATTATTTTATTAGTTTAGCGCAGTTCCTATGGTGGCGCAGTGGTTAAATGCAGCACTGCAGGCTACTGCTAGATCAGCAGGTCAGCGGTTCAAATCTCACCGGCTCAGGGTTGACTCAGCCTTCCATCCTTCCGAGGTGGGTAAAATGAGGACCCAGATTGTTGGGGGCAATATGCTGACTCTCTGTAAACTGCTTAGAGAGGCCTGAAAGGCCTATGAAGCGGTATATAAGTCTACTGCTATTAGCAATTCAGGCAATGTATTAAAATTTATTTCCTTGTCTGATACATGCATTGGATTATTCAAGCAGTCCACATTTCTAACCATGATGAGAGAGGAGATCCATATTAACAAAAAAGCATCATGTTCACAATGTGGTTTTGTTTGTAGTGAATAATTGCTTGCCACTTCTAATGAAGTTACAAGCAATTTCAAAAACTAATCCACAAGCCCTATCTTTTATCATAATCTAATAAGGCATCCTTGTGTGATTGGATGATACATCCACTAGATGACATTAACTTTCTGAACTAGCATTCTAATCTGATTAATGATTTACCTAGAATGAAAGTGTAGTCTTATACTTCCACTAAAGCTTTATTTTTTTTCTAGTTCAATAAAATGTTTACAATCCTTGATTTACAAATGGAAACTAATTGTTGTCCTGTGGTTGACCCAGATCATCAATTTTATTATGCACTTACTAAAATTTTCTTAAGGTTGAAGAGGTGACTAATCAACAGCATTACTAACTGCTATAAATCCTGCAAAATAGCATAAATCTCAAAATGCTCAACAGATTAAGTGTAGAACTATAATATTCTCCCATGGAAGATATTTTGTTGGATATCCTTTCCTTATTAAAGGTTCAAGTATGAATGGTCAAATGAAGAAACCATGTATTTGATATGGTGGCTTCCAACAATTCATTATTTTCGTTCTTATTCATATTTTGTCTTCAGCATTAGGATTAACATAAATTAAACAATTGTGAATATATCTCCATCATCTTCTATCTATCAATTTGATATCTATTATGTAGGTCTAACATGACTAATATGCTTAGATCAGCATTTATTATGTCTAATATTTAGATACTCTGCTGCACGCACACACACACAAGGCCAAAGCTGATGTGCACAACATAGAGGCTTGAGCTCCCTATATGTAGTTTATCAATTTTCTGATAATACTGTTCCTTAAGACTTTAGCCTTAGGTTTCAGGCAATGCTGTTTAAAAGAGAACGTCTTTTCAAATGTCACACAGATCATACTGTCATATTTCAGTGTTGGACAGTGCTGTAGTTCCTTTGTCACATAACATCCAAATCTTCCTTTGTATCTTGATTTTGGAACTGGAAAGCACACATTTGGGTCTTGTTTTGGTTAGGTTTTAAATGGTTACAGTATAAGATCATCCTAATTCTTCAAGGGCTACCATACATTTCCCAGCTACCTCATAAAAATCATCAAAATATATTTCTGCAAGAACCAACATTTATACTTGTTTGAAATAATATCTCTATTAATATGTGTACTTTCTACAGTAACTAAAGCAATGCACATATAGGATTAAAAAAACAAATGTATAATTAAAAATGGATTTTGTAGCCAAATCTGTGGAATATTTACTCCTAGAAGTTAACTAAAACATTATGCTCTCTTAAAAGAATTGATTTCCAGATAATATTAAAGACTCATTTAAAAAGAAAATGTGCTACTTCCTCATGTGTTAGTATTTAATAATTGTACTTGCTAATCTGAGCAATAAAAATGTTAAAGACAATTTCCAAGGGACCAAAAATAGTGTGTTGTTTCCGTAAGTAGTGACATGTTGATTGTTTAAAGATTATTGCTCTAATGCATAAAATAATCTAATAACTAACTGAAAACTCTATTCAAATAACAAGTCATTAGACAAATAGTATCATATCAAAGTAAATTAGCTGCACTGCAGTCTTGAATTATCTAGCTGTTGTGCTTTGATCACAGTTGAATTGGATCATTAACTATTTAATGGTGAGATCTTATGTAAAGGAGTATCTGCTCCTTTTTTTCTTCCTATGGTAGAATATACTTTAAGAAATAAGAGCATACTATAACAAATAAAAAGACTGATCTAGTCCACTATTTCTTTTATTTAAACTGATGAAGACTACTTAGCTATACCTAACCAACTGTGAATTTTCTAGAAAGACAATATATTTTTTGCCAGAATTTTAGTACATTTTTTGTAAGATTGCTATTTTTTTCTGAAAAATTCTGATAGCAAATTAAGCAAAAGAACATATAAATAGCAAACAATCTATATATTCTTCACCCTGATATCTTTTTAAAATAATCTCCTATTTATACTGTAAAATTAAATAATTTAATACAAACGTGATCAAATCTTAGGAGCTCACAAAAGCATAAAATTAATAT
The DNA here is from genome assembly GCF_051295495.1 of Thamnophis sirtalis. Taxonomy (NCBI): domain Eukaryota; kingdom Metazoa; phylum Chordata; class Lepidosauria; order Squamata; family Natricidae; genus Thamnophis; species Thamnophis sirtalis. Next base: position 35,846,172 of record NW_028261390.1, on the reverse strand, counting down.
TGGTTAATAAGGTTAACTCTGAACTTATCTCCTCAAATCAGGGAAGTGCAGTCAGGGGAGGCAGGGGAGGCAGAGCCTCACCACTGTCATCATGAAAAGAAAAAAAATGTAAAAGGAAAAAGGCAAGAGCTGAGGTCAGGCTGAGTTAGTTGCTGCCAGAGTCACCATGGATGACTCTGCTTAGTGCTTAACTGTTTAAAAAAGCCTCTAAAAAGCACCTCTACAGGAGGCAGCAGGAGAACAACGTGCCTCATCTAGTCTGGCGTTTTATGATCACTCGAGCAGTGTTAAGCAAGGGTTAAAAGCCAAAAAATTCTTGATGTAGATGAGGCACGTCATTCTCCTGCCTCCTCCTGTAGAGGGGGCTTTTTTTAGAGGCTTTTTTAAACAGTTAAGCAGAGTCATCCATGGTGACTCTGGCAGCAACTAGTCCAGCCTGATCTCAGCTCTCACCTTTTTCCTTTTACATTTTTTTTTTCATGATGGCAGGCAGGAGCAGAGTTGAAATCATCTCTGAAACAGCTGGAAAAGGTACATGTGGGTCAGAGGGAGTGGGAGGAATTCAAACTTCATCCTCCTGGTGCAACTTTGTGTGTGTGTGTGTGTGTGTGTTTGTTTGTTTGTTTGTTTGAGAGAGGGGGGAGGGAGGGAGAGAGGGAGGAAGGAGGGGAAGGGAGAAGAAAAAGAAACTTATTTAACAAAAAAGGAAAACAAATGCTGTCGCTTTAAATCGGAACTGAGCATGCCTGGCTGTGGAATTCTGGGAGTTGAAGTCCACAAGTCTAAAAAAATTGCTGCCTCACCAGCCATAAACCTCACTGCACGTCACTGCCTCAAACTTACAATACTGCCCATATTTCTGCATGTAATTATTCCATTAATTTGTATTTTTAGAGAAAATTAAAAGTAAGAACATTGCAATAATAAAGGAATAGAAAAAGTATATGCCACATGGAATAGACGCTAATTACTATAGCCTGAGGTGGTAGATTTGTAAATCACTGTGTATAGCACACTGGCCCGCTTTGATGAAAAGAGCCAAATTTTTAAGACCTTACTATGATAGAGTCTTGATGGCATCATTTGCTCAGCCAAGAGTTTGAAAACTACAACTGGATACCATCAGTTTAGTTGCCATCCCTGGCTTCATTCTGTTTAATGACCTTTGCCCATTATGTAGATGTTAAATAAAAGCGATGAGAACATCAAGCAATATATATTTTTCTTAAAATGTTACTGAAAGTCTCTGATGAAAAAATTACATCCCTGGGGAGATTCTGTGATGTTAACATGCTTTTTGATGTTTAATGAACAGAAAAAAGGTTTTCACATTGATCTGGAAAGAAGTAATTTAATAATAATAAAAAGGGACTGTTGTATGGCATATATGTATGTTGTAGGGATTCTTGTGAATCAAGTGATTTATTAGAATAAGCTGCAAGTTAACTTGCCACATATTTTTCTATAATTCCAAAATAATTTCCCCAGGCAACAATTTATGTTGCTTGGTTAAAATGCAACATGAAAGAGTAAGAGGTGACAAAGACTAACAAGACAACATGGTTTTTCATTTGGGACTTATATGATCATGTATTATGTGAAAGCCTATTTAAAGGCAAAGCTGCTCAAGAAAATTGGGTGGAAATCAATGAAGGGAAGCTCATTAATTTAAAATCTGAATTAACTATTAATTCATATGGCACTGTTCTTCAAAGCCAGAAGTGCAAAATGCTGTTTTGTTAATGAATAGTGTTAAAATGATCAGATTTAAAGCTGGCTTCATTTTTGCACAACAAAAATAATTTAAATTGCTGTTAACCACAGATGGTTGCATTACTTTGTTGATAATTTTATCATCTCAGCTTGTTTCTAGTACTTTGTTTCACATAATCAACGCATTCTGAAAACCTATAACTATACTTAGCTTTGATCATTTTGGCACATTTAGGATAGTCTTTACAGTAGAAGTTGTGGGTGCCTCATCACTGGAAGCTTTCAAGAAGAGACTGGCTAGTTAGCTGTCAGAAATGGTATAGGGCAGGACTGTCAAACTTGGAGACTGTGGGGCAGATATTTCAGGCACTGACCATGCCCACCCCTGGTTTACTGAAGGGGAAAATGTTGCAATACATCATGTGACGACAATGTGACATCGCACATTTGACACCCCTGGTATAAGGCCTTCTGCTTGACCAAGGGGTTGGACTAGATGACCTACAAGGTCCCTTCCAACTCTGTTATTCTATTTTGTTCTTTTCTGTTTTACTGTATATTCATGATCATAATTTAATGTATTTTTTATATTGTTAACTAAGAAAGGCAAGCATTTCTTCACATGTGTTTGTAAATTTGTAAATTCACCCACTATTTCTATTATTAATTGTTAATTTAAAATTGGTGAAGCTACGGTCAATCAAAGCAATTGTTTTTTTAAATGTCTATTAAATCTATGGAAAGAAATATATACATGTGACAACTAGTATATAGTGAAAATCAAATAGCCAAATTATTACCTTCTAAATGGAAAAAAGAATTAAAGCTTCTTTGTTATGAAATCAGATTTCCCAGAGTTTTTAAAATAGCTTGGATATTAAATTAGAATGGGATTTATGTTTATGTAGTTCTACATATTGGTGGACCTAAAGAGACAATGAAATAAATCAATGTTTGCAATGACTGTGTTGCAATAGGGAGAGACTGGATGTGGAGAAATGCTTGTATAATTGCTCGCTTGTTCTCTCTCTCCCAAACAAATCCTGCTGCATATAAGATATGTATTCCTCTTGAATAAATATGCTTAAGATTGATGTTGCAATTGCTGATTTGTAATTTTCCTCTAAATTTGTTCTAAGAATAACTAGATTGTTTAGTTTGCATACAGTAATATACATTGAAAAGACAAGAAGAAGTAACTGAGATTTTTTTAAAAGTACAAGTGAGAAAACAGCCTTTAATTTAAAGCTGCATTTATCCAAAAAACCTGATTAGGCATAATTCCCCTTATTAAATTCCAACTGAGCATTCTGCTGACAATTAATTCCTTGCATTATTAATTTAGCCAATCCAATTATTTTACTTTAACATTATTTCCCCTGCTGAGCTATAAGGTAAAGGGAAGAGACAGACAACAAGTTTGACAACCCCTTAGTGAAGGCAACTCTAGACACAATCAGTGAATAAAAAATCATATAAAATATTAAAACAATAAATAAAGACCATAAATTTAAAAGTCAATTAGCATTCAATTTACCAAGATGGAAAGGAAAGGAACAAAGTGTGCATGGGGAGGAGGTGGCTGTCAAACCAATTAATCACCTCCAATATGCCATTCCCCCATTGGTATGGTCCTATGGCCAGAGCCAGGTCTTCAAGCCCTTTCAGAAGGCCAAATGACTGGGGTGGATCTCATGTCTTATGCACAAAGTTCTAGATGGCAGGTCCCATTACAGAAGAGGCTCTTGTCTTGAATCCTGCTGGAGGACACAGAGAGAGATAGAGATAAAGAAGAAAAAGGAATATCAACAACAAAATGTATAATAACATATAATTTCAAATCTGTTAATCTTGACTGTGTCTACCTAAATTGTCTACCTAGAGATCATGCTAATATGTGCTAATTGACTTCTTGCTTCTTTACTTCAACCTAAATTCATCCAAACCCTGGAAAATGAATATACTGTATGTCATCACATAATCAATTTGATTTTAATTTTAAAATTTTAAAATTAATTTTAACTCTGATATTATAATAGTTTTCTATAGAACAATAAAAAATATGTTAAAGAAATCAGGAGGAATCTATCAGACCAAAACCATATGGACTGTTCTGCAAATTTTCCATAGGCATTAAATTTTGCATTTGAAAACCAATGAGCAGAGTATGTTGCTTGGCCATATTGTTGAACTCATGCCAGTCTGCCAATGGAAGATGGAGATGGGATACTATTTTTTTATGGGAATAGGCCTGAATTTGATATTCCTTCAATACATACCTTTCTTCTTTGTGGCCAGGGAAGATTGCCATCAACATCATTGGAACTGTATAATATTGGGAGCAATGGAATTACTTTTTCAAAAACTGAGGGTTGACAAATTTCATGTAAGTTATTTTTTTCCAAACTGCTTGTTATCTAGTATTTATTTCACAGAAAGTCTAAGGTTCTTTTCATGTTTAAAACTTTTCATATTCTAAATTGAAATTAGCTTGTAAGTATTATGCTTTAGGACATATGCAGAGACTTTGATGATTGTAGAGCTAACTATGTTTGCATGTATTCAGCAAGGGATTAACAGATAGCAATTCTTCTGCTACATCAGATGGAAGCTCCCTTTTATGTTGTTATCTTGATAAATAATAATTTTGGATTTGCCTCTTGGTTTCACTGAATTTAAGATCAACATAGCTATATCTTCAGCATAGCTCACTGCCCATGGAAATTTAATTTCCTGGAAGGGAAGAAGACACTGGCACAAGTCACTGTCTTCAGGGTACATGAGGGACTAGAAAATTGCTGATGTTTTCACCTAGGCAATTTAGTAAACAGCTTAAACAGGACATACAGACAGAGAATATGCTAATGTGCTGTGCTAAGCCCCTTAGATCCTAGGAGCTTAAAATATATTTTAATGGCTGAGATTCCAAACTTAAGTAGTCCTATTAATGAAACTGTTATGGTGGGTAATTCAACAATAATAAGAAACTAAACAAACATTTATCATAGTTGATACTTTTTCAAACCATTGAAGAACTATTCAGTTTGAATCAAAAAGCTGAGGTGCTGAGAACAGATTTTTCAAACAATATGGGCCAGGAAGATTTTTAGAAATTAATGAGATGATTTTTTTTAAAAAAATAAGTAAATTTAGGAAGACCAGTAGAAGTGACATTCCAACAACACCTGCTTCATTCCAGGGCATCATCTTATAAATAGAAGGAGATTAGAAATTGAAAAAATTACGGTCCTACTAGGAAACCGTTACTGTAAATGCAACAAATGGAGTAGGAAAAATTAAGCCAATTATTATTCTGCATGAGAAATCTTAGACTGGAAAGGATCATTTGCCATTTATCCTTAGCTTCTCTATCTAGGATGCTATCCTATTGAACTTCTTAACACAAATGAAATTCAATCAATCTTCGAAGGAAATATTGTCCCTTTTAGCATAGATAAAATTTCAAGAAGCCAACAGATTGGAAGAGATCAATCTACATTCCAATATCAAAAAAGGAGACTTAACAGATTGTGCAAACTATTATACAATACCCCTAATTGCAGATGCTAGCAAATAATGCTTCAGATTATCTAACACAGTTTACAACAGTGGTGGGTTTTTATTTATTTTACTACTGGCTTGCTCGTGCGCGCACTCACAAGATGCTTCTGTGCATGCACAGAAGTGTCCAGGGGGGGGGGGGCGGATGGAGCCTCCCACTGCCGCCACTACTGGTTAATGAACTAGCGGAAACCCACCTCTGGTTTACAACCTACATGGAAAAATAGATGCCAGATGTTCAACCCAGTTTTAGAAAAGCTGGAGAAACATTAAAGATGATACACACTGAAGAAAGTCAAAGATACCAAAAAGAAGTTGGCAAGTGCTTCACTGATTATAGAGTGGATTTTGATTTGTCAATTACATCAACTTTTGTATGTACTTAGAAAAATGGGAATCCAGAGCATCTCATTCTCTCTGTGAGAAAGCTATATACAGATCAGGAAGTCACAGTGTGATGAAAATGGAGAAACAGAGTGATTCCAGGTTGGCAAAAGACTATACTCTCCTTTTATTTATTCAAGTTATATATTAAATGTATATTATAGAAAGCTGGAGTATAAGAGGAAGAAACAAGAAATATGCCACAGGCTAGGTCTTGGGAGAACAGCATGAAAGCTATTGGAAAAGGTATTCAGATTCTGTGAAGAAAGTTGCAATATTTTTGTATGACAAAAAAAGAGAAAATAAGATTAAACACATGGAAGGTACACTGCACTTTGCAGACTGTAACCTATGTCAGACTTCAAGAGGCTATATTTTAAATGATCATTAATGCAGAACTGAATGCTGCAGTTAATAAACTATTATTACTGTGGACAACAATTTGAATTCTTTGAATTCTGCAGAATGAATCCTAAATGTAAATGTAAATGTGTTAATTGCAATGGATACAATTGCACACCAACCTGCTCATAAAAAATGATTAATTTAATATATAAGATACACATTAAACTAGGCTGCACAATATGTTCCACACTGATAAATTAATATTCAAATTAAAAATTAAATCTTGGCATACTGAGAAACTATTTGGCAGCTAATGGAGTGCCTTTTAGGATAGCTACAAATTTATCAACTTTTTAAAAAGTGCTGCGAAGTCATGGTCCATACATTATGCATTAAACTATTAAATAGTTTCTGGTTTGAATGGCTACAGCAGGGGTGGGTTCCTGACAAGTTCTAACCTCTTCTATAGAAGAGGTTCCACAGATCTATCGTGCCATTTAGAACCGGTTCCAGCTCCTTCCCCCTGCCCGTCCGCAGCACGCTTGCCCCACCCGCCGCTCACTGATTGGCTGGATCACCAATCGCCCCACCCGCTTCTAAGAGTCCTATCTAAACCTTAAAATCTGAAAGCTGTCAAGTTTGAAACATCCCTGGGTTTTATTTCTAAAGGATTAGGGTGCAAGGGTCTTGTAACTTGACAGCTTTAAGACTTGCACACTTCAATGCCAGAGTTCCTGAGCCAACATGACTGGAGGAGGAATTCTGGGAGTTGAAGTCCACAAGTCTTAAAGCTGTCAAATTTGAACACCCCTGGGGTTTTTTTCCCTAAAGGGTTAGGGATGAAAGGGTCTTGTAACTTGACAGTTTTAACACTTGCATGCTTCAAATGCCAGAGTTTCTGAGCCAATTTTGGTTGCTAAGCAAGAGCGTTGTTAAGTGAGTTTCACCACATTTTACAAGTTGGCCACTCTCACCCAGTCACATGGCCAGCAAGCCACTCCCACAGAGCATGCCACACCTACAGAAGAGGTTCTAAAAAATTTTGAAACCCACCACAGGGCTACAGTCACTATAGAATACTATAATGCATAAAAAAACAGATATTGTTTATAACACAACCTACATGACCACAACAATGTGAATCCCAGGCAGCTTTTAGTCAGATTTTAAAAAGTGAACTATTATTATGCTAGACCACATTTTTCTTTTTCTTTTTTAAAAATGCTTTTATTAAATAATTTACAGTGAGCATTATACCAAATGTGGGCTACTGCCAGCATTACTGCTGGTTCAAAAAAATTTGTGCATGCACACCAAATGCACGCTCCATGTACATGTGCATTTGCAATTTAAAAGGTCTGTGCATGTGCAAAACATTAAAAAAGGAAAAAAAATTACATTGCTGCAATGAAAATTGAACCAAAAATCAAGATGACGCTGTCAGAGGAAAACCGGTTTGGGGGCGTGGCAGGCCTCAGTCGCCACCGGTTCCAGCAACCCAGGTCTGCCATGCCCGAACCAGCAGAACTGGTCTGAACCAGTAGGAACCCACCTCTGCTTTATACATAAAGTGTTACATAACTATGGTCTCAAAGCACAAAGCATCATGGATTTTTTTTTATAATTTTTGTGAATATAGCCCATATAATTAAGGATAAATGAGCCTAGGAATGAATTGACTTTTTGATTAGCATATGGTCATCAAGGAGTCACTAGTATTCATTTTTCTAATTCCAAATAGAATATCATTTTTTTTCTATATTTTCTTATTCCTATCCATACTTTCATGTCACTTAACAAGATAATTTCTTTCTCTGCATTTGCTATTGGAAGTTATAAGCTTCTCCAGTACGCTGCTTAGAGAATCCAAAGGAATTGGTTAATTTCAGTCTGCTTGCCTTGAGACTGAATTGAAGAAATTTGACCACGCCTCCTTTTTCACTTGGCTGATCAGTTTTTTCAATTTGGTCTGCCTAACAAAACGTAATCACATTTCTTTCCTGTTATTTACACTATTCCTTTGGATTTTCCATTGCAGGTATTCTCTGTTTGTTTGTTTGTTAGTTTGTTTGTTTCATTCCACAGGTTTTTTACTTCAGGAAGCATGCTGGTTTCCCCAGTCTGCCGGTTAGAACCGCTGCTGTTTTTTCCCTCTGAGGAGGTGACCTTGTGGTGGGCACAGCTGTTCATTTCAGGTCAGCCCTTTCTATGTGTGTTTGTGGTGTTGTGGTGAGATCGTGCACCGTTCTCGAGTTCTGCAGTGGTGTGCTCGGAGGCTTGGTCCACCATCCTCTTGCTGCTTGTCTTTTGAATTCCGCGGGTGCACACCTTGCAGAGGACCGTCTGGTGCCCCCATTGGTGGATTTGTGTTCTGGCTGTTGTATGCTGGCACCAGGAGTCTGATCTTCTGTGCATGTCCTTGGCCATTTACTTTGGCGCCAAATGAGTCGCTCTGTTGCATTGGCCATTTTGGTTGCCTTTATCTTCATTGCGAACGAGTCCGAGAGCTAATTGGAAGCGCAATTGCGATCCGGCTCAGTCCTAGCGGCTCTGATATTTTGCATGGACTGCAAAATCCCTTGTGGTGTTCCACGTCAGCCTCTTGAATGCTAGTTTCGCTGGGGACTCGGTCAGTTTTGCCTGTTTACCCCAGCCGTGCCACTTGTGACCATTATTATTGTAGATAGATCCAGCAGCCCAGCTTCTGTGGATGGCATCTCCCCTGGGAGTTTCCTCTTAGTGGCTTCCACATTGCCCAGGACAGGGAGGGCTTCCACCAGGGTTGTGACTAGTAAATCCTGGGCTAAATCCAAATCGGCAGCTGCTGATAAGGACAATCACTGGGTGCCCAGCAAATAGGCCACCCAGGCGCAGAAATGTTGGGGGGCGTCCTCTTCCCTCCACCACTATTGCTGTTGGAGGGATTACCCCCCTTGCCTCCCCAAGGGTTTTCCTCCCACACAACCAGGGATTGGTCTCCAGACTGTATCCACGTGCAGCTGAGGATGTAGGCCTACATCCAAGATCCACTCCAAGTGCCTCAGACCTGAGTTTGGCCCCAAGCCCCCAAGCCAGGCAATCCCCCCAGAGGCAAGGCATGCTCCTCCTGAAGCAACTTTTACCCCCACTGTTGCAGGTCTCCATGGCAAGGATGGGAATTCAGAGACTTCATTTCTGCAGCGATTTACCAAGGGGTGGATTCTGAGCTCTGCAGAAGGTCTAAGGGCACCAGACCTTCCTCTTGGTCTACCTCGGGGCTCGTTAGAGATCATCCTCCTTCTCCCTTACCATCTACCCATAGTGAAGACTTGCTTTGGGGTGATGAAGAGCAGGGGGATCAAGAGTTATCTGATGATGAAGGTGGCCCCCAGGACACTCCTCTTCCTGGTGGCTTATTCAGGCTTGCTCTGTTTAAGTCTTTACATTTTAAGGCCAGAGCCACAGCTAATATGGGCAATAAGGGAACCCCAGTAGAACCCTCCTTGGGTCTTGATTCCATGGAACATCTGTTCACAGAACCAGTGCAAGAACAAGAGGTCATTCCCTCACCTAAATTATTTTTAGATGTGCTTCAGAGTCAGTGGGCTCAGCCAGCGGCTGTTCCCCCACCTAGTAACAATGATAAATGTCTGTTTGGTCCAGATCCGGACCTGGAGGGGCTCTCCAATTACCATTTGTGGATCCGCCCATAGCAGCCTTGACTTCCCCTGCCATTATCCCTTCAGATGCTTCTGAGGGCCTAAAATCTGAGGATTGCAAAGCTGAAGAGACATTCCACAAAATGCACCAGGCAGGCTCATGGGCAATCAGGGCAGCCATGGCTGCACCCTTTTTCAATAGGATATCACTAATCTGGCTCAGACAACTGCAGGCTAGATTGGCCCCTGAGGACGTCCTTCTCCACCAGGACATCAACAAACTGGTGGTGGCCTTAGAATTCTCTGCTGATGCCACATTGGCCACAGCCAAATTTGCCTCCAGAGCTATGGCTACTACTGTCACTTTCCGCCGTTTGCTTTGGCTTTGCCACTGGCAAGCTGATCTGCATTCAAAATGCATTTGTCTTCTTCCTCCTTTAAAGGGGGAAAGCTCTTTGGTGAGGCCTTGGATCCCATTCTCATTGAAAACTGGGATAAGAAAAATGTTCTTCTCTCAGTCCAATGTCAAGCAGATCATAGGGCTCAACCTTATTTCTGTAGGCAGCCCATTCGGGGAGACTTGGGGTCAGCTGGACCCCAGTACCCCAGAACCTACTCTCCCAGGACAGATCTGGGTTTAGAGACAGATCAAAACAACAACGACAGCCCCAGCAGCAATAGCAGCAGCCTCAATCCTGCCATGGAAACCTAGCAGCCAACTACCGACCTTTCCATCGGCACTGCTGACTCCCAAGTTGGTATTTCCATGGATAGGCTTCTCAAACACTTCATTCCCCAATGTTATTTGCGCCATTGAACCAGTCCCACCCAATGGAGGGGGTTCTGCTCCATCCTGTTTCTAGTGTCCAAGAACTCGGGGTGGGGGGTGGAGGGCGATACTAGATCTTAAGAGGCTGAACGTGTACCTGGCGTACAAGCATTTCAAAATGTAGTCATTGCAAACCATCTTGGGCTGCATTCGCCAGGGAGATTACCTAACATCGCTAGACATCAAAGGCATATCTTCACATAGAGTGGATCTGGCGTGCATTACGGAGACCTGGTTGGGCCATGAGGGTGGTGTTCCCCTTAGTGAATTATGCCCACCAGGCTTCCGGGTGTTTCACCAGCTGAGAGCCCAGGGGCGGAGGGTGGCGGTGGTTATTAGGGAAAGTCTCAGACCTCAGGAGGTCACTGTGCCTCAGATAGGTGGGTGTGAGTCCCTTTTTGTGAAATGGGGGCTTGGAGTCCAGGTGGGCCTTTTTGTTACATACCTGTCTCCCTGCTACGTTTTATCGGCCTTGCCGGAGCTGATGAAGTGTTAGCCGGATTGGCGATTGATTTCCCCAGGCTGATGATCCTGGGGGATTTCAATCTGCCTTCCATTGGCAAGACATATGAATCAGCTCGGGAGTTCATGGCTTCCATGATGGCTATGGACCTAACTCAGTTAATTCAAGACCCCACCCATAACAGGGGACACACGCTCGACCTGATTTTTGCCTCTGGGCAGTGGATAAATTATCTAGATTTAGGGGATATTTCTATTCAAACTTTGTCATGGTCTGATCATTTCTTCATCAGGCTTGACTTCCATACTGCTACACCTCACCACAGGGAGGCAGAACCGACTAGATGGTTCTGCCCCAGGCACCTGATGGATCCTGAAAGGTTCCTGATGGAGCTTGGGACTTTTCCTGAATCCCTTGCTCACAGCTTGACTGAAGCCCTAGTGGAAGCCTGGGGTAGGGCGGCCATGGGGCCTTGGATCACATTGTGCCTTTGTGACTTCTGACCCAGTGTTGATCCTGGGTAGCTCCCTGGTTTACCAAAGAGCTCCAGGAGATGAAACGCTGGAAAAGACTCCTAGAGAGTGGTTGGAGGGCCAGCCGGTCTGAATCTGATCAAACACTAGTAAGAATTCATATTAAATCCTACTTTGTGGCGATAAAAGAAGCAAATGGCAACATTTTTCCACTCTCATCGCATCTGCAGATAACTGCCCAGCCGCCCTGTTTAGGGTGACCTGTTCCTTATTTAACCAAGGAACTGGGAAAGACCCCTTGCATGGTAGGGATGAAGAATTTGTTCAGTATCTGCAGGATAAAATCACTCAGATCTGGACAGGCTTGGACTTTGACTGGGTAGATTCGGGTGAGTCGACAGGGATGAATCTTGTGGAGACTATCTGGGATGAGTTTGACCCTGTGACCCCCAAGGGCATGGACAGGATTATGGGGAGACTTAGTGCTGCCATTTGTGTGCTGGACCCGTATCCCTCTTGGTTAGTTTCGGCTTCCCAGGCGGTGACACGAGACTGGCTCCAGGCGATTATCAATGCTTCATTGAGAGAGGGGTTCTTTCCCACTGCCTTGAAGGAGGCAGTGGTGAGGCCCCTCCTTCAGAAGCCTTCCCTGGACCCAGCTTCTTTAGCCAACTATCGTCTGGTCTCCAATCTTCGCTTTGTAGCAAAGGTTGTGGAGAGTGTGGTAGCACGTCAGCTTCCCCAGTACCTGGATGAAGCTGCCTACCTGGATCCATTTCAGTTGGGTTTCAGGCCAGGGTACAGCATGGAGACAGCATTGGTCGCATTGGTTGATGATCTCTGGCGGGACTGGGACAGCTGCTCCTCTGTCTGGTTCTATTAGACCTCTTGGTGTCGGATCGGTTGCAGTTCATGTTGACTGGAGGACAGGGATTGACCCGGGGTGCATCACTTGTGGGGTGCCCCAGGGGTCGGTTCTCTCACCCCTCCTGTTCAACATATATATGAAACCACTGGGTGATATCATCCCGATTTGTGCATCTTGTTCCATCTTTGATGATAGGTGGAGAAATTTTAGCCCCCTCAGAGGGCCCACAATCTGTGAGTCCTCCTGGATACGGGGCTTAGTTTAGAAGAACATCTGATGGCCGTGACCAGGGGGGCCTTTTACCAGGTTCACCTGGTACGTCAGTTGCACCCCTTTCTGGATCAGGATGCTCTGGCACAGTCACTCATGCCCTCATCCTTTCTCGCCTGGACTACTGCAATGCTCTCTACATGGGGCTGCCCTTGAAGAGCCCCTGGAGGCTTCAGCTGGTCCAGAATGCGGCCACGTGGGTTATCATGGGGGTACCTAGGTGCTCCCATGTTACACCCCTTTTAGGTGGCTTGCACTGATTGCCGGTTGTTTTCCAGGTGCGATTCAAGGTACTAATTATGACCTTTAAAGTGCTCCATAGCTTAGGCCCAGGGTACCTGCGAGACCACCTACTGCCACCAGTAGCCTCCCACTGCCCAGTGTGATCCCACAGAGTTGGCCTCCTCAGGTGCCATCAGCCAGACAGTGTCGGCTAGCGACCCCCAGGGGGAGAGCATATTCTGTGGGAGCGCCTTCCCTCACACTGGACGTTCCTTTGCTTCTCGTATGCAGGGCGTCATTTTCAATATCAGGCCTGGCCATTCGGGCTTTCGTCAGCCCCATGGACATTTACCAAACTGTTAGCTGCGGTGATGGCACATTTCAGATCCCACCCCATCAGACTTCAAACCTATCTCAATGATGTCCTGATCCAATGCACATCTCCGGAGCAGGCACGTCGTGATCTTCAAGCGACAATTCAGTCGCTGCAGTTTACCACAGCTTCATGGTAAATATGGACAAAAGTAAATTGATTCCAGTCACATCCCTGATATATCTTGGGGCACTAATAGACACTGCTCAATGTCAGGTGTCCCTGTCACCCATCCGTTGCACCAGTATTCGAACTCTGGTGACCCAGGTATGGACCCAGAGGTCAGTACACCTATTACTGCTATACACATTACTCGGGAAGCTGATCTCATGCATAGGGATTGTTCCATGGGCCCGACTCCATGCCCACCATCTCCAATGGTTCCTCCTTCCACAACAGAGGAGTCACATCACAGTGTGACTGTCCTCCAAGGTGATCCGATCTCTGTACTGGTGGAACTCCTCTACCTTGCTGAAGGCTTGTCTGTTCAGAGAGCCGGATCAGATCACAGTCACGACCAATGCCAGCTTATACGATTGGGGCGCTCACACTCAAGCATGAGTAGCCCAGGAATGTTGGAGCCCCCAGGACTTGACAAACAACATCAACTGGCTAGAACTATGGGCCATTTATCTGGTTCTCCAAGAGTTCAGAGACCTGGTGGCAAGGTGGCACATGTTGATCCTCATGGACAACATAGCTGCCAAAGCACACATCAACCACCAGACATGCATTCCAAGAACCTGATGCTGGAGTCACAGGCACTGTGCCTGTGGGCAGAGTCCCATCTGTTATCCATCCAGGTGGATCACATTTCTGGCTCAGCAAACGTACAGGTGGATTGGCTGAGTCACGAGACTGTGGATCAGGCGAGTGGAGCCTTCACACAGATTTGTTCCAGGAAATGACTCACAGGTTCGGCATGCCGATAATGGACCCCACCAACATCCACCAACCTCATTTCTTCAGCTGATTCCAAACTCCCGGGGCAGAAGGGATCGACACCGTCTGGTGCCTGTGGCCACGGCAACTGTTATATGCATTCCCACCCCTTCCACTCATCCTGAAGGTGATTCGCAAGATCTTGATGGAACAGGCAGAGGTGTTGATGGTGGCACCACACTGGTCCCACAGAACCTGGTTCGCCTATCTGACCACTCTGTCTGTTGCGCCACCCTGGAGTATCCTGGGTTCTCACCCAAGGGGCCCTCCTACATAGTGGCTCCAATTGACCATTTGGCCATTGAGGGGGGCATACTGAGATGGGACAACTTTTCAGAGCAGGTCATCCATACCATCCAGGTGGCCAGATGGCCATCCACTATGTGGGTGTACAACGCAATGTGGTCAGCCCTCTGTAGGTGGTGCCGCCCCCTGAGGATTGTCCCAAGATCGGCTTCGATCCCTCAAGTACTGAAATTCCTCTAGGATGGCCTAGACATGGGGCTGGCCCCGAACACCCTATGAAAACAGAAAATAGTGCATGCCACAGTGCTCCATGGAGTTGCGGGTTGTTCACTGACACACCATCCCAGGGTTCGAGCCTTTCTGAGAGGTGCTGCTAACCTTAGACCTCCAACGGTTCATTGTTATTTGTCATGGGAGCTTCCAGTTGTATTTGAAGCCTTGACATCTGCACTGTTTGAACCACTCCATTCCATTGGTCTACGTCTACTGACTCTGAAAGTAGCCCTTCTTGTGGTGATAACCTTAGCTTAGAGAATCTCTGAGCTAGCATCCCTGTCAGTGCGCAGCGACCTCTGTATTTTCCACCCAAACAGAGTGGTCCTGTGGCTTGATCCTTCCTTCCTCATGAAGATCAACTCCTGGTCCTAGGAGTTAGTGTTACCTGACTTTTGTCCCCGTCCGACACACCCCCGTGAATGGAAATGGCATCACCTCAACGTATGATGAGCCCTTCAATGCTACATCAAGTGCACAGCATCTTTCCGATGATCAGAGGCGCTCTTTGTGGCCTTCCTTCCAGGCTCCATGGGCCAGAAAGTTTCATCCATCACGATTGGAAGATGGCTGAAGTCCTGCATTGCCAAGGCCTATGAAGTACAGAGCCGCCCACTGCCCCGACACATCACGGCCCACTCAACGTGCAGCGCAGCCATGACTACGGCCTGGGCCACACAAGCCTCTGTCAAGGAAATTTGTAGGGCGGTGACGTGGTCATCTCCATCGCCCTTCGTCAGGCACTACACGTTAGATAGCTATGCTTCAGCCGAAGCTGCCTTTGGTTGCTGGGTTTTGCAGTCGGTTCACTCGGACACTGGATCCCTGGACCGGTCTTCTACCCCCCTTAGGTCAGTATGCTTAAGCATATCCCATTCTTTTGGATTCTCTAAGCAGTGCACTGGAGAATGACCGTTGTACTTACCTGAATGGTCGTTCTCGGTATGCTGCATGAGAAACCACCCCCACACATACACAAGTCAGCCCAGGGTCAAGGGTGGCTAATGGGTTTCGAGTTAGGAGGGCATTCCATGTGCTTTCATCTCTCGAAATGGCAGTGCCTTCCATTGAAAAAACTGACCAGCTGAGTGAAAAAGGATGCGTGGCCAAATTTCTTCAATTCAGTCTCAAGGCAAACAGACTGAAATTAACCCATTCCTTTGGATTCTCATGCAGCGCACCGAGAACGGCCGTTCAGGTAAGTACAACGGTCATTTCCAGAGCCTTTTGCAGTGGCTATAAGAAATCATAATCATCTTCCTTCTTAATACTGTAGTTAAATGTCTACAAATGGTTGTAAAATAGATGACACAATCTTATGTCACCATTATAATTCACAGTCTTAATTAGTTTACAGAAGGCAAAGCACACATACATACAATGTATTAAGAACTTGTCATTGGGATTTTTCTTTTTGTGTGAATAAAGGTAAGGGCATTTTTCTTGATCTAAGAATGACAGTTTGGATGGGACTCTGACTAATGACTTTAAAAAATTCTTGTCATCTAGAAAAAAGTATTTGTCAACTTAGATTTTTAAATTATTTCAAACAGATTTGGAATAATTGAAAATGGAAAAAATATTGTGTGGTGATATCCTAAGAACGATTATACATATGTCTGTTTCTTTAAAATCCTTTTCTTATATTATCAAGGAGATTTTAAAAAATCAAGAAATATTATATTATTCCTATGCATTTTCATCTTTTCTTAAAACTATACTAGATAGAGAAGGCTTGTTGATTATTAAACATGCATTACAGTACTGAGAGTTCCATCTGTCACATAAAATAGTTAACCCACACCAAGGTTTATCATCTCAATATAAATTAGGTCTTAGCATACTTTGAAAATTAGAACATTGAATGAAATAAAAGAACGATTTAACAAATCAAATTAGGATAAGCTAAATATTTCAAAATCAGTTTGTAATTGTGTAATGTTTGATAGTGAATAGAAACTTGGAAAAAAAAACCAAGCCTTTTACTATTTCATCATATACTTAATTTTGGATACAAATAACATTATTTAAATACTTTGAATGATTTTGATTTGCTACATAGTCCATTTAAGTTTATGAAGTTATTTTAAAAATAATAACTGATAATAAAAACAGGATTGTTTATAGTCTGTGAATGAAAATGTAAGGTTGGTGTAAAAGTACCTTGAAAGTTTTGCCAAGATTTGTTTAAAAATAAAGTGTTATCAGTAACATATAATAATTATTTCAATAATTATTTCTAAGGAATATTCTTTTGAATTCATAGAATAAAACAGATAAAATATTATCAACCTACTTAGATTTAATTTTAGAAATGTTATGTGATTGTGGTGCGTAATAATAAAACTTATTTAGCATACAAAATGATACTTCTGTCATCTATTTTTGCTGCAACTGATTGCATAATGTACTATTCAATTATGGCCTACATTTACTTCATCATTATAAATCAGTTTGTTATGTAAGGAATTGACTGAAATGCTAAACCAGGGCAATAAAGTTCAGCATTTCTGTTTATATAAGATTAGCCTTGTTAATGTAGTTTCAAGGTTCTTTTTATTAGCTTTTTTATTAATTTAGTTATATCTACTGTTGTATCTTAACAGACATAGAATGTTATTTCATATCTGAGTAGCTGTGTGTTTTAGTTTTTCTATTTTGCAAGATCCTTTCTATTGGTAGAGAAATCTCAGTATAAATTGAGATTGAGGAAAATAGAGAGGATGGTACATTGATGGCCTAATATGAATTGGAAAGTAGGAACAAGTTTTTCCAGCTATATGCGATTTGGAGATGTATTGTTGGCTTCTATGTAATTTATACTGAGGATTTTTTTTTGGTGTTTGGTAGTTTTAAGGGGCAAAAAGCTCTTTGTGACAAAATACAGTAATATGATCAGAATTTGTATTTGCTCTTGTATTTGCTTTAGGTTGATGACATTTGCTAAAAATGATGGTAATCTGCAGTTTTTATTTGTATAAATTCAACACACTTTTTTCTGATACAGTGTTGCTGCTTGTGGATTTGAGTACAATCATACCATTTGGAGAAAATTCATAAATTACAATTTTAGCATAGAATAATCATACCAATCAACAATGAATTAGTATTGAATTAGTATTCAATTGAATACTAATATTATATTTTCCTTTTTTCTCCATTCAGTTTTTACTTCATTGACGATGAGATAAATATTTCCATGGACTTTACCACAGGATAGAGCATTATTGTAATCCTTCTTTAGTTAAGATGAATGGAGGCTATTTCCTAAACTACAGCTAATGTCATTCTTCATGAAATCTGAATCATATCAAAGCACACAATTAATAGATCAACTATTCCAAAACGTTTACCAGGAAGGAATCTACATTTTAGCTCTAAGCCTGGAGCATTATTGTGAATATAACTGTTAAATGTAGCTATAATCAGAACTCTCTACTGCCAATAAAAAATTATTCTATTCAAAAAATTCAAACTATTCAGTTCTTTCTGTCATTTGCATTTAGAAGTTACTGCAGTTTAGTATCTTCAGGTTCAAAATTGCTCTAGGCTAGTCTGCTATTTAAAGCATCAGGTACCATATTAAACACTACATTACTTAGGAACTGTGCAAATTATCATTCATCTTGAACTAACTGGTCTAATGCCATTTTAACTTTGTTCAACTTCCTTGATTTCAGCAGAGTAACCACTAACTTGGCAATATGGTCTAGCTAAGAAAATAATTTTCTTCAGACAAAATCTCTCATAATGGAACCCATTAGCCCCTATTATATTAATATAAATATAAATATAAATGCTAACAGCAAAAACGATTCTGCTGTTATGCTCAGATCTTGAAACGTATCCATTGATCCATTGAAGTTTATCTCCAACTTACCCAAATATATGCCATGTATAATGTTGCCATTTTGGACATAAATAAAGATGGACATATGTTTATTCCATATACTTTCTTTTTAATATATTACTTTCCCATCATATTGCTATTTAATTGTTGTTTTAAGGTTTCTCCAGAGTTATAAGTTTGGGGTGAGCTTCCATTTTCTTTCTTTCTTTGTATAGCCCTCATAGAACCTTGTCCAACACTTAGGAGAGTTTTTCATATGGGTTCACCGACAAAAGGGCAACCGACAAAAGCGCGCCCGACTAAACTGTGGTGACAAAACTGCGAGTTCTAAAGCGCTCTGACGAATGAGCGCTGAATCGCGCCGACAACAGCGTGGTGACAGAAGCGCACTGTAAACCTAAACCTAACCCTAACCCTAACCCTAAACCTGAACCTAACCCTAAATGTAACACTAACCCTAACCCTAAATGTAACCCTAACCCTAACCCTAACCCTAACCCTAACCCTAACCCTAACCCTAACCCTAACCCTAACCCTAACCCTAACCCTAACCCTAACCCTAACCCTAACCCTAAACCTAAACCTAAACCTAAACCTAACCCTAACCCTTACCTTAACTTAAATCGCCCTTCTGTTGCCGCGCTGTTGAAAATCGCCCTTCTGTCAATGTGCTGTTGTCGGCGCGTTGATGACATTGTGGTTTTAGCAATGCGGTTTTGTCGGCACGCTTTTGTCATACGGGCTTTTGTTGGGTCACGTACCTTATGGAATTCCACAATTAGAGAAGCTTCGAAACCTGATAAAATAAATAACAGAATGGGAAGTGATTTTAGTTTTCCTCTCTTATCATAGTTCAGACTTCTTTATATGTATGTATGTATGTATATGTATATGTATATGTATATGTATATGTATATGTATATGTATATGTATATGTATATGTATATGTATATGTATATGTATATGTATTTGTATATGTATATGTATATGTATATGTATATGTATATGTATATGTATATGTATATGTATATGTATATGTATATGTATATGTATATGTATATGTATATGTATATGTATATGTATATGTATATGTATATGTATATGTATATGTATATGTGTATTTTGTAAGGGTATGGGTAGATATATACTTCTTTTGAGAGCGGGCAACAAAATTTCATTTTTAATGTGTGCCAGTGTGCTCACAGTAAAAAAAAAAAATGACAATAAAGATCATCTTGCTTGCCTCTCCTTACCTTATTTTATTGGATCTTTAAAGGAGAAGGTTCAAAAAGTTGTGGCCTCAGAAAACCGTCTCATCATCTTGTCCCAAATCTTATGTCTTATTCTGTATTTCTTACTTGAATACTAAATATTTTTTATAAGCCTGGTTTGTTTATAATCAGGAGATGAAATATAACCAAAAGCAGTGGTGTAGAGATGAAAGGATGGGTGTAATTATATTTCAAGTTCTAATGTGAGATTAAAGAAAAAGGAAGGAAACTAATGACAAGTATATTTTAAAAAACCGAATATAGCAAAGTAGAAGAAAGTCATATTTAAAAGTATTTTTTATTGTAAAATTTGCAGGTAAACCTAAAGATCTGACTTTGCTTTTCATTACATGGAATGCAAACATATTGTGTTTATGCAGGAAACATACATATAAAGTATACATACATATACATATATACATATACATACATATAAAGTATGTCAATCATCCTCTATAAATGATATATGTTCACTTAAATACAGTTCACTTGTTGACTTTATATATGCTATTAGAAGAATATCTTACATGTAAAGGATACAATATAAGTGCATAAGATAGTTCTACTATTTCAAGTGATATACTTCATCTTTATGGATTCATTCAGGAAATGCATTATGATTATTATAAATCAGTTTAAGATTTTTTTCTGCTCAATTGAACAGCTGTTATGTTGAAAGCAAGTGCTCAATATTATAGCCTTCCAAAACTTCACACTCTTGAAATCACATTTCAATATTTCTCCCTTGAGAAAAGTTATTAGCAAAAAACACAACAATTGAGTATTTTTGGTAGGCAAAAGCCTTAATGAATTGAACATGGAATAAATATACTGAAACACAAAATAAAAATTAGTTGCTTTAAATATCAAATCAACTTCAAATCTCAAATAAACTTTTAATCCAAAATTGACTACAAATCTAAAAATTGACTGTAAACTAAACTCAACTACGAATCTAAATATGCCATCTTTGAATCTCAAATCTAAATTGCACTTTGACTGAATTAAACTCTTACTACCAATGGCCAAAATTATACTGATGCTTTCCTCTATAATATTTTCCCATGTGGATATACATCTCTAGTGCTATTTAAACCAGTAAAATATCAATTCTAATTCATTCTTGTTTAAAAGTATTTTATTTTTTGATTGATTGATATAAACTGGAATTAATCTAAACCCAATCTGCTAGACATAATGTCATGATTAAATGGATTTTTTTTTACTCATGGACTAGTTTAACGATTTTGGAATAAATAAGGAATTATATTACATGGCTTCACAATTATATTTGTTTTTTAGAATCATACTTTCTTGCAAAAAGAGTTTCTTTCAGATTTGCAGATAAAATTAAAATCTTAATAAGAGATAGATGTACTTTTTACACAAAAAATGATGGGATTATGGATACTAAAATGTTCTGATATAACATTCTATCAGGAAGAGAATATAAGTCAGTAATTTTTCTCAGAGGTGACAGGCTACTATCCTAATGTCTTGGCTTGATTTATTAAACTAGTTCATAGAGTAGAGTTTGTATCCTATGGTTAGATTTACTCCTGAAAAAACAAAATAAGGTCGATCATATAATAGTGAATGGACTAGCTTTAGGTTTCCAAAATTCATCTATGGGATGAAAAGTGTGCAAGTTATATGAACCCGTTTCCCCCAAAATAAGACCTCCCTGGATAATAAGCCCAATTGGGCTTTTGAGCACATGAGCTAAAATAAGCCATCCCTGAAAATAAGACCTCCCTGAAAATATTGCAACACAGCAGCAGCCATGAGGTGACCATACTTGCTGCCACCTGCATCTCAAAAATAATAAGACCTCCCCAAAAATAAGGCCAGGTGCTTATTTTGAGGATCCATAGAAAATAAGACCCTGTGTTATTTTTTGGGAAACAAGGTAAAAAAATGTAAGAAAAGCATATGAAATAAAAGGAAAAAACAATATGTGAGAATTTCTTGAATTTCAGCAAAACAGACCATTCATTTCTAAAACTTACCTCTATCCTATATTCCTTTGAAAATATGAACCACACCCACTGATTATTCTCTGACTGCAAATTACTGTGGGCTATTTATTTAATGTGCTCAGTCAGCTATATGTGAGTCTTACATCTTCTTCTATGAGTTGAAAAATGAAAAGAGGTGCACTTTCACATAATTAAGTGATTTAGTAGAAATGTCTGAATTGCTTCTAAGGGTGCTGATTGCTAAGGGTGCTAAGCTCTTCAGAAGCTTGTAAATATTAATCTCAAAATATGCAACTGTTTGCGAATGAGCATCTTGGCTTTTCAACTGGGTATCACATGAAATATGCACATATTACACTGTAGTTGCATTTCCCAATGCTATATTATTGTAATTTTTACAAAATGTTAAGAAAGCATGGGATGGCTGTCCCCAAGACAGTGGTGTTGAATAATCATAGAGGATCGCTGTGTTCATACAACTGCAAAAATGGAAAGAAAACATATAAAGCATTGCATTCATTTCATGGAATGCAAATATAGTATTATGCTTTTGTGGGAAAATACGAGCATGAATATACAATGTATGTAAGTATGTATGTATGTATGTATGTATGTATGTATGTGCATACATACATTTTGCGCATGCATGAGAATGGGAAATGGCTGCTGAGCCTCATCGCTCTGGCTTACTGGAAAATTGCAACGGAATAATCTTGGGGACCAGGACCTTGGACATGGTAACGGAGTGGTTCCTGCAAGAGACCAGCGTCTGGGCTATCCAGGCTATCTGGGGAGGTAACTACCTGAGGGGGGGCTGCCTTTGGGCAGCTCCTGGAGGACGTTGCCTCCCTCGGTGGCTTCTTTATACTTTTGGGCTACAGCTGGTCGGCGGCGGCGGCAGAGATGGCATTGCGTGGGCAGCGATGGTTTCGGCCTTGTTGCCCTCGGAAGCGTTGGACTTGTGCCGAGCGGTGCCAGCGTGTTAGTTTGTGCCCCGAAGAGGGGGTGGGGAGCTCTACAGGAATGTTTATTTGGACTGGAGGACTGGTTTCCTGCCCCCACCGCAGTTATGCTGACCCTCCCCCTCCTTCCCCCTTGGCGCGGCATTTTTTCTATCTTGCCGCTGCCGCTGCGGGGCTCCACGTTGCCCTACTTTCTGCCTGCTTGGACTGTGACCCCGAGAGCTCGGCAACTGGCCTTCTGTTGTGGCCAGTGTCATCTGCTGCTGCTATTGCCTCAGGAGTGCCGCATCAGACAGCGCCATTTTCTGGACCATCTCATTCCTGGCGCCATTATTCTGGAGAGGCGGTGCGCCTGGGGTCTAGACTCCCTCCAGGGGCCCCCATTGTTGGCCCTGACTGGTGCCTTCTTCACCTTCCTCTCGCCTGTTTGTCATCCTCACTGCCTTTTCAACTGGCACCTATCCACCCTTCCTGCAGCCGCTGCCCCTGGGCTTTTAGACTTATGAACTAATTCCATCTGTTCGACCAGCATTAACTCTCGCTGCCCCAGGGACACCACCTCAGCCACTCAGGCTTTGCCTTTTTCCACATCTTTGGCAGACTGGACTTCTGTGATTCTGCCACAAACTTTATACACTCTTTGTACTTTTTAACATATGCACAATTTTTTTTCTTTTTTCTTTTGCATGGGATATGTATGTGGTATGTATGTGATGTGAGCTCGATGTTTGTACCCACTTTTATTATTTTATTGTCATTGTATCTTGTAATTTTTAACTGACTTTGTGGGGACTGTAAGAGTGAATGACTGTATGTGCATGAGGGGACTGGGAGAACAGCTGGGTGCCTCCTCCACTGAGTGCCATTGCAGAAGTGGTAGGGGGCCCAGGCCTATCTCCCATCCTAGAATGATTGAGATTAATGGCCTGCCGGAGAGAGCGGAGGCTACGGGGGGGGGACGAGGTCTATGGGTGCGGAAGTGGGCCGGAACATTACGGTCACGATGGGAAGGGGCAGGTACAGCGGGAACTTCAGGGCTAGCCATTACCAGGGAAGGAGGGTCCGCTACGTTGCAGCGATCTCTCCTTCCGGCCCTGTTAGTTCCACTCCAGGACCAGATGGCGAGAGTGCTCAGGGCCCTGGTCTCAGGCTGTTGTTGCTAAATGCCAGGTCTGTGGTTCACAAGGCTTCCCTCGTCCGGGACCTAATATTAGAGGAGGGGGCAGACCTGGCGTGTATTACTGAAACCTGGCTGGGTCCGGAGGGAGGAGTCCCCCTCACTGAAATGTGCCCAGAAGGGTTTCAGGTGCTTCATCAGCTGCGACACCAGAAAAGGGGTGGGGGAGTGGCTATCATCATCCGAGGGTCATTAGTTCCTCGTAGGATCCCTGCTCCGGAGCTTGTCGGGTGTGAGTCCTTGTTGGTGAAGTTGGACCTTGAGGGTCAAGTGGGCCTGTTGCCTTCCTCCCAACAGCGTTGCAACAGCCCTCCCCTCACTCCTTGAGTCAGTAGCTGAGCTGGCGGTAGAGTTCCCCAGGCTTATGGTGCTGGGGGACTTCAACCTGCCTTCGCTCAGTGGACACTCTGAT
Organism: Thamnophis sirtalis; assembly: GCF_051295495.1. NCBI lineage: Eukaryota > Metazoa > Chordata > Lepidosauria > Squamata > Natricidae > Thamnophis > Thamnophis sirtalis. Next base: position 35,821,921 of record NW_028261390.1, on the reverse strand, counting down.
GGGGTGCAGGATTTCATGGCTTCCATGACAGCCATGGACTTGACCCAAGTAATCCAGGGTCCGACTCACTCAGCGTGGCACACACTTGACCTCATATTCCTCTTGGAGCAGTGGAGACATGATCTACATTTGAGGGGTATTAAGATCTTCCCCTTGTCATGGTTTGATCACTTCCTACTGAGGCTTGACTTTCGGAGGCCAATCCCCCACTGTAGGGAGGAGGAACCGATTAGGTGGTTCCGCCCCAGGCACCTGATGGATCCTATGGGATTTCAGACGGTGCTTGGAGAAATACCTGACACTCTCGTCCACAATCCAGTAGAGTCCTTAGTCACTGCTTGGAATACAGCGGCGGCGGGGGCTCTAAACCGGATTGTGCCTTTACGGCCTCTCCGAGGTAGTGGATCCAGGAGAGCTCCTTGGTTCACTGAGTAACTCCAGGAGATGAAACGCCAAAAGAGATGCCTAGCGCGCCGCTGGAGGGCCAATAACTCCGAGTCACACCGAGCACTGATGAGAGCCTTTATCAGGACCTATCTTGTGGCAATACGGGCAGCGAAATCTGTGCATTTTGTTGCTCTTATTGCATCTGCTGAATCGCGCCCAGCCACCTTGTTTAGAATAGCCCGCTCCCTCTTGAAAGGGAGGGATGCGGACGACCCTTTAAAAGGTAGGGCTGAGCAATTTGTTCAGTTTCTAATGGATAAAGTCGCTGGGATTCGGACAGATCTGGACTCCAATTGCATGGTACCAGCCGAGGTACCGGGGGAAGGTCTTGAGCGAATTTTATGGAACAAGTTTCAACTTGTCGAGGTGGTGCAGTGGGTAGAGTGCAGTACTGCAGGCCACTTCAGCTGACTGCTATCTGCAGTTCAGTGATTCAAATCTCACCAGCTCAGGGTTGACTCAGCCTTCCATCCTTCCGAGGTGGGTAAAAATGAGGACCCAGATTGTGGGGGCGATATGCTGACTCTGTAAACTGCTTAGAGAGAGCTGAAAGCCCTATGAAGCGGTATATAAGTCTAACTGCAATTGCTATTGCTATTGTCGCTCCTGAGGAAGTGGACAAGGCCATGGGAGCGGTGAGTGCCTCCACCTGTATAATGGACCCATGTCCCTCCTGGCTGGTCTCGACCAGCAGGGAGGTGACACGTGGCTGGATCCAGATGATAGTTAACACCTCTCTCCGGGAGGGGTCCTTCCTGCACCTCCTATAGGATGCAGTGGTGAGACCCCTCCTGAAGAAACATTCTCTGGATCCAGCCATTTTGAGTAACTATTGTCCAGTCTCCAACCTCCCCTTTGTTGGGAAGATTGTTGAGAAAGTGGTGGCCTTTCAACTCCGACGGTCCTTGGATGAAACCGATTATCTGGATCCCTTTCAGTCCGGTTTCAGGCCTGGTTACAGCACGGAAACTGCTTTGGTCGTGCTGATCGATGATCACTGGCGAGCCAGGGATAGGGGTCACTCCTCTATCCTTGTGCTTCTTGACCTCTCAGCAGCCTTCGATACCATCGACCATGGTATCCTTCTGCGACGGTTTCAGGAAGTGGGAGTGGGGGGTACCGTTCTTCAGTGGTTCTCCTCCTACCTCTCAGACAGGTCGCAGTCGGTGTTGGTCGGAGGGCAGAGATTGACCTCTAGGCCCCTCAATTATGGGGTGCCACAGGGTTTGGTCCTGTCCCCCGCTCCTATTTAACATCTACATGAAGCCGCTGGGTGAGATCATATGCCAGCACGGGATTAAATATCATCAATATGCGGACGATACAGAGTTGTATCTGTCCGCCCCATGCCAACTCAGTGAAGCGGTAGAAGTGATGTGCCAGTGCCTGGAGGCTGTCAGGGTCTAGATGGGAATGAACAAGCTTGCGTTCAATCCCGACAAGATCGAGTGGCTATTGATGCTCCCTCCCAAAGATGGTCCAGCTATTCCATCTCTCAGCCTGGGGGGTGAAATTATACACCCCTCAGAGAGGGCTTGCAATTTGGGAGTCCTCCTGGATCCGCAGCTGACTTTAGAATATCATCTGTTGGCTGTGACCAGGGGGACCTTTGCCCAGGTTCGCCTGGTGCACCAATTGCAGCCCTACCTGGACCGGGAGGTCCTTCAGATAGTCACTCACGCCCCCGTCACCTCAAGACTGGATTACTGTAACACGCTCTACATGGGGCTGCCCTTGAAGAGTGTTCGAAGACTTCAGCTTGTCCAGAACGCAGCCGCGCGAGCGATCGTGGGTGCACCTCAGTACACCCACGTTACACCTATCCTCCGCGGCTGCACTGGCTGCCCATTGGTCTCCGGACATGCTTCAAGGTGCTAGTCGTTACTTTTAAAGCCCTACATGGTATCGGACCTGGGTACTTGAGAGACCGCCTCCTGCCAGTCACCTCCCAAAGACCTATCAGATCCCACAGACTAGGCCTCCTCCGAATTCCATCTGCCGCCCATTGTTGGCTGGTGACTCCTCGGGGGAGGGCCTTCTCTGTGGCTGCTCCGGCCCTCTGGAACAATCTCCCCATTGAGATCCGGACCCTTACTACCCTTCCGGCCTTCCGCAAAGCAACTAAGACCTGGATGTTCCGGCAGGCCTGGGGCTGTTGAACTATCCAGCCCCATTCAAGGTTACGACTGTTATTGAATTTTAAATTGCTGTTTTTTATTTTTTATTTTTGTATCCCCTCCCCTTTTTATTGTTAGCCGCCCTGAGTCTCTCGGGAATAGGGCGGCATACAAACCAAATCAATCAATCAATGTATGTATGTATGTATGTACACACACACTATATGTATATGTATATGTATATGTATATGTATATGTATATGTATATGTATATGTATATGTATATGTATATGTATATGTATATGTATATGTATATGTATATGTATATGTATATGTATATGTATATGTGTGTGTGTGTGTGTTTTTCTTTTGTCAAGGCACCTGGTATGCCCAAATATGGAAGGGAGCATAGTGCTCGCTTTTTGCCTTTCAGCCCCATTCCAGGAGCCTTCCAGGCAGACAAACCATTTTGTGTTGCTCCTGGAGGCTCCTGAAAGGCAAAAGGCAAGCACTATGCTCCCTCCCATATTTGGGCATACCAGATGCTTTGACAAAAGAAAAACTCTTAATCATTCTCCTGGCTCAGCTGATAAGGGGGGGAAGCTTGTGGCTTAGAGGTTAACATAACTGCCTAATATGTAAAAACAGCCCAAGTTTGAATCCCAATGAGGGTATGGTTAGCTGTTGAGAGCTAAATAGCTTGAAATATATCTATGTTAGTCTCCCTTCATTTATTTAACAGCAAAAATTATATATATATATATATATATATATATATATATATATATATATATATATATATATATATATATATATATATATATATATACACACACACACACACACACACACACACACATACATATATACACACACACACACATACATACATACACACACATACATACATATGTGTGTGTGTGTGTGTGTGTGTGTGTGTGTGCATATGTGTCTGTGTGTAATATCATGCATGCAAAGGATGTAACATAAATTCATGGGAGAACTCTATTTTTCTATCAGCCTTCATGCCTCTATATTCAGAGGTTCAACAATATTCTAACAAAAACTTAGAACCAACCACAGGTTGATCCACTTTCTGAAAAAGGCCTTAGTACTCTTGGTTAGTAAATAGTACTTTGTATTCTTAATCCACTTCTCCTGAATTAATAATGATGTCTGTTCTCAAATGTCTACACAATGTCTAAACAAAGCAGTTCATGACCCTTAGGCATGTAAATGCGAGACTATAAAGTTGTAGAATAAGCCACAAATTTCACAATGTAAACTAGAGAGCATATGCACATAGAAAGACTACGGGGAAACACATTTCCCTATAGTCAATAAATATAGATTGGAAATTCACTTGTTTTTTGAATGGTATGATGGTAAGAATGGTATACTTACAATCTAGAGTGAAATTACATATCATGCTATACCGAAAATATTAGAACAATATTTATCAAATTGGAGGTGCTATTCTCAAAGCAAGATCACATGACAGTGAAGCAGCATTATCAGTTCAGTTCTGAAAAAAATGTTGAATTCAAAGCAAGGCAACATTCCAGAGCCTTTATGATACTGGAATGTTCATTTTGTTGTTGTTTTATCTATTATATTAGCTCTTGGAAGGAAAGGAATAATCTTGCTCCTATGCAAACCTTTGTCCACATGATCTTAACTTCCACTGCAAGGAGATTTAGTGTACAGGAAAATGTAAAAACTGCTTTTAGTAGTAGAAAAGTGATGGAATTTTTTTTATAGCTCACATACATCCTTCCTCCCATCTTTGTTTAGGTTGGACTGATCTGAAAATGGCCATGACATGATCTTATAAATACTTAAAGGTGAAAATAAATGCTTTCAGGAAAAGAAACAATTGTTTACAGAAGAATGTAATAGCAGTGAAGTTCAGGTTTATGCTTAATTCTTTATGGGCTATTGAGCTCTTAGGTGTTTCCTAGCTGAATGGCACTCTTGATGACTTACACTATTTTCCCAAGTCTTATGGCATTCATAAATTATCTTCTGAATGTGAAAGAACTTAAAAAAACGATTTTCACAATTAAGAAGGATCCAACATTTGAAGAATCATATTTTAGATTGAAGAATCATAGTTTTACATGTTCCCAGTGAATGTTTAGCAACCTAATCAAACCAGAAGTTTGAAATTTCAAAGCCCAAATGTTTATGCAAACATTTTAAAAAGTTATTTATTTATTTATTTAGAAAATACATTTATGTAAGTTGGCTGAAAATAATGACCACAGGATGACGTAATTGAATGATACTGCTGACAGCAGGTCTTTATCATACTTGTCTATTCCAATGAAAAAGTGGTTTGCTTTAAGGGACAAACTCAAGGAAAGTTTGAAGGTTTCAGTAACATTTTCAAGAATATCTTGAAAAACAAATGATTTTCCCCTTTCTTTGGTTTTCTGTATCACAAGCAATTTAACAGCGAAGAACTGTCTGAAAATTCTATTTCAATAAGAACAATTGCCAAACAAGTGAAAGGTAACAACTCTTCATTATTTGTTTCGCATATTTTACCAAGCAAATAATTTTGGAAAATATAATGCATATTTAGTCTCTGAATTTGAATTCCAAGTTATCAAGATAGAGTTTTTAATAGTGAAATATCTAAGTTCAAAATAAAACATGATAAAAAATAAAAATCAGATTAATACAAAAAACAAAGTAAGAATGTTACAACATTTGGTGAATTCATTGGTTGGACATCAAGTTATGTCTGATTCAGTAGTGTGTTCCGGATCCTGTCGCAACCAGTATGCTGCAACAGGGCCGGGCGTTCACCATGTACACACGTGCTGTGTATGCATGCGTGCCCACTTCCCACGATGCTCCAGCTGCTCAGAGAGCATCGCCCAGGCACCGTATGCTGTGTGCAGATGCACAAATGGCCCAGTTGAGTCAAATACAGATCAGGAACGCGGCCGGGCGGTTGGGAGCGGTACTGGTGCCTGCTGCTCCCAGCAGGCACCAGTAGCCTGTACCAAGGCATACCGCCTGCAATCTACCACTGGTCTGATTTTATAGTTTAACATAATTGTCAACTCTCTGTGTTGACATTCCATGCAGAGCGACAGCAGAGCTGGATCTCAGATTACAGTAGTTGGGTTGTGTTCTGTCCCCCCGTTCACGGCTCGTTAACAAACGCAGGCAGGCAACTTAAAAGGAAATCTTTCTTTATCAGTTTTCAGTTCAAACTGGCTTCGAGCCCAGAAATAACATAAATAGAAGTCTCTGACAAGAATGCAAAACAAAAGACTCTTACAAGCACTTCACTTCTTCCACAGTCTTCACGGATCAGGTTTACATGAAACACCAAAGCACTTATCCAAGTGTAACAGGCATAAATCACGATTAATAAGCAAGCAATGTTGTACAAACCAAGGGACGCACGAAGGAACATTGACTCCAGCGACTAGGGCATGGCAGCATCTGTCCTTTTATCTCCAAACTTCCTCCAACAAGCCCCAGCTGCATATTGAATCCTGTATCCCAAAAAAACTCACAGCAGAACTGCTGAGTCACAACACTATCCCCCACCGCAGGGCCCTTTCCCCGGGGTCCGATGGTCGGGATGACGTGTCCCCAAGATGATCCGCACCCATTTCCCTTGGTGCCTTTTTCATGAATCCCAAACCTCTGGAGGCATCGCCCCCTTGAATCGGAACTCTTTAGGTATCCGGTGGCCACCATGTTTCCTTCCACCCTTCCCGGCATTGACACCCCATCCAGGGTCATCTACCCTCCACAAGGCCAACCCACCAACCCCCCCTACCATCGGAGATTGATGGTAGCTCTACCGACTGTGGCCAAGCCTTCACTCCCTGTCTAGGGTCCTCCACCCTCTGCAAGGCCAACCCACCAACCCCCTTTCCATCGGAGGTTGACGGCAGCTCTACCAACTTCGGCCGAGCCTTAACACCCTGTCCAGGGTCCTCCACCCTCTGCAAGGCCGACCCACCAACCCCCTTTCCGTCGGAGGTTGATGGCAGCTCTACCGACTTCGGCCGAGCCTTCACTCCCTGTCTAGGGTCCTCCACCTTCTGTAAGGCCGACCCACCAACCCCCTTTCCATCGGAGGTTGACGGCAGCTCTACCGACTCCTGCCGAACTACCATGCAATCCCCTTCCGCAGAGCCCTTCCCCCAGTTTCGATGATCGGGGTGTGGCCCAGAAGGTTTGGTGACGGCCTCCCAGGAACATGGTCCAAGACCCTGGCACCCCACTGGTAACCTAGAGACAAAGTCCAGTGTTGCGGGGACCGGAGTCTACAACGGCTGGAATCTCGGTGGAGTTCTTTTTGTAGACCTGGCCCAATGACACTGAACACAGGACTTCACGCACCTCCGTATGTCATTTTTCAGATGGGGCCACCAAAATTGATGGGAGGCCAGGCGCAACATCCGAACAAACCCCCAATGTTTTGATGCAGATGTGCAATGAATCTGCACGAGCACCCGGCGACGGATGTCCCCTGCGGGAACATAGAGCCAGCCCTGACACTTCAACAGATTCCCTTCCAAAATCCATGGGGACGCCGGCCTCACTTCCGCCTTTTGTTGCTCCACCCAGTCGTCACCCCGCTGCGCATCCCGTACCAGAGATGCATGCTCCCAGGATGACAAATGGCAGCGTAGGTTGCAACGGGTAGAACAGTCCGAAATGGAAGCGAGTTCGCAGGGTCGGAGTTCTTTACTTTACTCGGCAGGGCATCCGCCCTGGGACTCCACACCCCCCAAACGCACGCTATCTTTTGCGAACGGGGTAACACGGCCGCACCAACGTGCGGGTTGTCCGACTTGATCGTGCATTGCTGAGGGATGGCTGCAGTCTGCACAACCCTCCTGTTCTTCTTGGGGCAGCTCCCTGCCAAGTGTCCAAGATCCCCGCAGTAAAAACACAATCCCTCCGCACGTCTTCTGTCCATCTCTGTCCGTGACACCCGAGGTCGGACAGCACCCAACTCCATGGGCTCCTCCCAGTCCACTGCAGTCTCTTGCTGAACTGGCATGCTGGTGGTTTCCTGGAATACCTGGTGAGGCCTTCGCCTCTGCAGCCGGGCGTCTATCTGGAGACACAGGTGGACCAATGCGTCCAACGTCGGTGGCCTGTGCCATTTGATTCGTCAGGACAGCCATTTGCTGTGCGAGTTGCATCTGTGCAGCATGTAATTGCTCCATAGTTAATGAAATGGAGGCTTATCAGGCTGGAGTCAATCTGTTCTGTCCCCCCCTTCACGGCTCGTTAACAAACGCAGGCAGGCAACTTAAAAGGAAGTCTTTCTTTATCAATTTTCAGTTCAAACTGGCTTCGAGCCCAGAAATAACATAAATACAAGTCTCTGACAAGAATGCAAAACAAAAGACTCTTACAAGCACTTCACTTCTTCCACAGTCTTCACGGATCAGGTTTACATGAAACACCAAAGCACTTATCCAAGTGTAACAGGCATAAATCACGATTAATAAGCAAGCAAGGTTGTACAAACCAAGGCACGCACGAAGGAACGTTGACTCCAGCAACTAGGGCGTGGTAGCATCCGTCCTTTTATCTCCAAACTTCCTCCCACAAGCCCCAGATGCATACTGAATCCTGTATCCCAAAAAAACTCACAGCAGAACTGCTGAGTCACAACAGGTTGAAATGAATGAACCTATTGGATAACATGATTTCTGACAGGCTGAAACACGAGCAAAGTTCAAAAGCAGATAAAGAAAGCAAAAAAGATGGTTGCAAATAAGTAATGCCTAATGAAGAATGCCTAATGAAGCTGTTAATAAATCACTGCTTTTTGTATTACAATATTGAGTTGCTTATTATGAAGCATTGTTAGAGTACTTTACAATAATTGATTATATTAAAGATTTGAAAAGTGCAACTTTACATAAAAGAGATGAAAATTTCCTGAGGAGTTTGCCATGTAAAGAGTTATGATACAGATCCTAGGATCCTTAAAAAGAATAGTGTATAATAGGACATGAGCTATAGTTTCAATAGCCCCTAGGCTATTGAATAGGCAAAATGTTAGCTCATAGGGAACATTTTATATTAGCACAATTTTCTACAGAGAAATACAAAAAAAAAAGAAATATGAATTAACTGCTATATTATCAGAGATACTGGGAGAATAACAAAGGACTCATTTCTGGATAATTACTTATAACAAAAGAAAGACAGTAATGATTCCAATAATTAGAAATGAATGAGATGAAGCTTATAAAACTTAAAGGGATATAAATGGTCAATTTTTAAAATTTTATTTGGAATTATATAATAAACCAGAGAAAGTATCAAATAAAGATATATGTACTTTTATTTACTTCATTATCTACAACAAACATTCAATAGTTTTAAAAATGGCAGGTGGTAAAAAGCAAGATTAAATGGGTTTGCTATCAAGTGGCACAAAACATTTATAGATATTTTGGTGCCATAACTGGTTGAGTGTGTGCAGGAATATTTAATAATGGACTTTTATCATTGACATTTAATCATTATATTAGTGTTATACCTAAAGCAGGTAAATATCACTCAGAGTTAATTATCATCTAATTTTATTGACTGATGTTGATCAAAAGATTTTAACAGCAATTTTAGCAAATAGATTACAGCAAGTAATATTCATTATTAAGAATGTTCAAGAATTTTTATAAAAACTAGGCAAACAGCAGATTTGGGTTAATTGTAGATTTAGTAGACTTCAATAAAACTAAATATCATTTTGAAATGTTGTCTTTAGAAGATGAAAAACTACAAAGTACATAATTTTACATGTTTGCTATACTAAATAGATTTGGATTGCCTTTGGAATTCATAAAATGGATTAATATATTATGTGAGTTACCCACAACTAAAATAAAGGTTATGGCATGTTTTCTGCTACTTTTCACCTATTCAGAAGAATTAGACAAGAATATCCACTTTCATCCTTTGTATAGATAATTATTTTTACATCTTTTTTCTTCTTTCATACTGCATAGTGCAAATCTACCACTATTATTCTTACATTTTATTCTTTTCTCTCTCTTAGTATTACCATAATTAAAATGAATGTCTAAGTCTGTGTCTGTGCCACCCCTCTGTGTGTGTGTGTTTGTTTGTTTGTTTGTGTGTGTGTGTTTCTTTCTGTCTCTGTGATCTCCATCCAAAACTGTGCGGGCAGTGTTGAAGCAATGTTAATGTTCTTTGGAATTTGAAGGTGTTTGTAGTCTGTAATTGACTTCTTGATGTGAAAAAGTGGGCTTCACTGCTTATAAAAACATCCTTAAGTAGGAAAGACTTGTATGTTTGGCTTCTAGGTTTTAATATGCCTTTTAAATACAGTAAGTGTGCATATCTAAGGCAGTTATTTCAGACTTCAGCAACATCACTGTCTGGTTAACAAGAGTTGTCCATAACAAGGTATCATATCTTTTCCTTTCATTTTGTTTATGGTTTACTTATTTTCTTTTGATATGTTTTCCATATACAGATGCATACAGATGCTTGTTTCAGATAACAATAACATTCATCTATAGAATGTGAGATAATATTAAACTTTCATAATACATAGGTATAGTCTGCCCACTATCTGTCTAGATTTAATTTACATGTAGTGATTTTACAGCACATAATATCTTTAATAAGAGCAAGTCAATGAACCTCATTTGCCTTTTAGAAAAAATGACATAAGGAAATATAATTAAGAATAAACTTATTTCCTGCAGTGAAATTAACCTACTCAAATGAAGGTGTTTATTTATTAAATAGGATATTTGGAGCTCTTGCTTATGCTTTTCTCCTACTGGGAGAATTTTGATCATTTGTTCTTTTCTTTGTTGGCTTCATGTGCAATTTAAGCTATAGACTTTCCTTTAGGAACAATATTTGACTGGAAAACAGATTGTATCACCAGGCATTGTTCTGTTCAATTCTCATCTTCTCCATTCTTCTTCTTGAACTATTATGAGGATTGTATGTAGAGATTGTAGGTCAAGAGGTTTAATCTATGGTAAGTGTTAGGCCATTAAATAGAATCTTGTCTGATTTGACATTTATTTTAATTGATACTAAATTCTAAATAAAATTAGGGAGTTTTGTACCTGCAGTGTTTTTGTCATACTAATTTATTTTTCTAGATGCATGACAATCAAATAAAGTTCCTATATAATTGGTATAGCTATTGACTGATATAAAAAGTGGGTACAATTAGTTTACCTGCTGGTTTATTGAGTGGTTCAAGTCCTAAACACCACAGTAGTGCAGAACCTGGACATTTAAATAATTAAAATGAACATAAAAAAGAAATGATCAAAAATATGCTAGAAATCATAGAAAGAACCTTGTGTATAATATATTATTAATTACCTTCTAGAATATATGAAAAATTCTATGCATCTGCTTCAATGACAAATCTTATTAAAATAATTTCTTAGATCTTATGTCTGGTTTATTGGGCCCCCAAAGCATATTAAAAAGATTAATTTACTGTCATCTGTTTTAAACTATAACCCAAAAATCTGGACTCTCTCCATATAGAAACATTTTTGGATATATCATGTTTGAAGGCTGCAAAGAAAGAGGTTTATGGAGTCTTGAAAGGTATAATTGGCTATAAGAATTATCATGAGAGGAGAAGAAATGAAGCCAAGATAATGGTTTACTAAGAGAAATCTGAGTTCAAAGCAGGAATGGAAGTTAAGAAAATATCTCTGGCTTGATACCCCCACCCCTAGTTCCATTTGGAATAAACAAAGGGAAGGAGAGACAAATTTAGATTTTAAGATTCTGTTACTCTAGCTCACATATGTCACTCTCACAGTGTCACATTGCCATCATGTGATGTATCACAATGTTTTTCACTTTGTAGAACTGTGGTGGGTGTGACTTGTGTGTGATGCATCCATGGACTGCCAGTTTGACAGCTCTGCTCTAACAAGATAATAAAATAATATTGATATTCATAACTTTGATTTTCAGATCTGGTCTACCTCAAAGTGCTGACACAAAGATGCTTATGAAGCAGACTTGAAAATATAGCTTAATAAAGTTTCAGTCTTAATTCTTTGAATTACCTTAATAAGAACAAAGCTGCAAGATTAGACAATATGATTCCATATGGTCTTGTGTAATATTTATTTGAATTAATTTAAAGCTATAAACTTGAAATGGTAGAAGAGTAGTCTAAGTTTGAAATTTGAGTAACTGTAATTTTGTTCATGTTTTTCCTTTCTTTTCTCTTATTATTTTTGTAATATTTTATTTGGATTTTTCCGGATTTGGGGTGTGTGTGTATGTTTGTGTGTGTGTGTGGGGGGGGGGGAATAGTCAATTTAGATTTTTTTTTAAACCTAAAGGCTATTAATAGCCAAAGCCAAAATTCAACTAAAAAATCCCCCAGTTTATCACCACCTTAGTACTGGAATATTGTTGACAGCTTCCTGAAGTTCTATTCTAGTGTCTATTTACCATCATTTTTTTTTAAAAAAATATAAGTTCATATTAACTGTAACTTCCAGAAAAACAATGACTATCAGTGAAACTGAATATATATATACCAGTGTCTCCAATTCTCCCAGCTTTTCATTATCCTTCCCATTTTTTATTTGTTATTTGGCTGTGCTGCATCCTGGCTTGTGGAGTGGCAAGCAAGATGGCAATTAACTCCAGAACCGCAGGGCTCTGTGTCTGATTTTCTCTCCATCTACACACCCAAATCTTCCCTATGAACATTATTCGTTTGTTGTGTGACTGTTGAATTAAGCCTATTGAAATGTATTTAAGTGGGAGGTAAGAACAGTTAATTATTATTGTTTCAATTTTTGAAACACCCAGGTTTCCACAAAAAGGATTTATAACAGCCAAATGGAACACCAGGTCAAAATCTTTCCAATCTGTTTTCCTTATAAAAATATTTTTAGTATGGGGACAGGAAAAGAATTATCATCACTTCATTTTAGAAGCTCCCCAAATTATATAAGCTGAAGTCCACATTCCATTCTTTAACTTCTGCGCTCATAAAGGCAAAGAAAAAAGCTGATACATTAAAAAGTGAACTATTAGTTTTTTCATGTCCTTTTTCCCCAAGTAAACTAACTTGCAAAGTTAAATGGGAGGAGAGAAAACAACAGCTGAATTGGCACCCCAGGACTGATTATAAGCTTTTCTTTTTGATGTGGATTTTCTTTTTATTTCTCCTGACTTTTGGAGTGGAAAGAATAGAAAGCAAAATTACCAGGGTTAAGCCTATGTTTTCACTCTCTAGTGAAGACTTAAAAGTCTGCACATTCCAACAATTTTAGTGTTTTAAAAATATTTTTTTCTTTTTGCTGTTGCAGATGCCTTGTAGAAAGCGTAATAGATGAGCAGGTAGATGTAGTTTTTATAAACATTTGCATACGTGAGTGTTTGGGAAACTAGACAGGAAGAAAACTGCAAACTTCAGATGTTATGTTATAATGGATTTAAATGGAAGCCAAATGTTCTGCTTCTACTCAGAAAAAGAATAACTATTTCTTCTTCAGCAGCAGCAGCACTTGTTATTCATAGTGTGATACACCAAGAAGAGAACTTTCAGGACATTATCTGGTCTTCATTTTAAGCTAGTGCACTTTTTTCCTTCAAATTTTTGTTAAGATCTTGGTCTAAAACATATCAGTACATTAAAGCATATGTACTTTATGATGAAATGCATACCAAAAACTTTACTTTCAAAATGAAATACAACACTTAAGCTGCTTATTTTAAATATTATAGATTGGTTTGAAAGAGATATCAATATATGAATGAATATATGTAGACGTAATTTGGACATTTGGAATTTTATTTTATTAACTAAAAAAAAGGAAATTGACAACTGTTACTTCTTGTAGTAATCACCGTTATGGTAGGAGTAATGTGTCGTATTCATGCTAACACTGTGGGTATTGTGTTTCCCAGCCATATCAAGCTTAAGCATGATTTCTATTAGTATAAGAGCAACACCATAATCACAATAATTACACTGAGATGATTCTGACATACCATTAAAATCGGAGGACTGAAAAAAATGCAATTGTATTATTTCTTTTTTCAGCTATTTTCTGTTTCTACCTTTTGTGGAAAATAATTTCTTAAGACACTGATAATGCAGTATTTTGATTAGCATAAAAACTCCTGTTTTACCTTTCTGTAATCCCTTAATTTGGGGTAGAGTTGGTCTGACTGAATAAAGCTGACTGTTTACTTCCTGACTCTATGTGGAGATGGAGATAAACATCTGCCACTACCTAAGATTAAGCTGTCAACCTTCTGAGTAGGTGATGAGTGTTTTCACCAGTAGGCTACTATGTCGCTCAATAATCTGAATAACATAAATGTCCTAAATGCAAAATGCAGGATCTCAACTCAAATGCTCCTCCACCTTCTCAAAAGCAGATGGTTGCTGCAGGAACTGAACCGTAGTAGAACTGGAAATTCTGCTTTAAGTCTCCTTTTTACAAAATTGTGATTTTTTTAAAAGAAAAGATATTGAATAGACATATTGATTTTGATGTTGTTCAGTTGCTAACTTATGTCTGACTCTTTGGAACCTCATGGACCATAGCATGCCAGGCCCCTCTGTCCTCTACTGTCTCTCTGAGTTTGCCCATTGACAATGACACTAACTACCCTTCTTTTGACTTCAATAATACTGATTTTACTAGAATTCATTTCAAGATTATATTTGAACATTCTAGAGAGAGCCAAATAAAAGTTAACCAAGAAGAAAGGCATGAAGAGTTAATACATTATTTTGTGAAAATAAAATTGAAATAGAAGATGGACAAGTGTAGAAGCTTTACATTCTACCGTAAAAAGCCTAAGAAAAAAGCCTTGGATTTGCTATTGCTGTGACTTGATCAAGAAGTACTTTATCTTGACCTTTATGAAGTATCAAGAGAAACCAAAAATGATAGTTAAAACTGTCTCAGTGGAAGTTCAAAATCTCCTTAACCTTTAAAAGTGAAGAAAATACTGCTAAAGTTTCTATGGACCCAGTAGCTTCTGATTTTACTGCTCTTATAATTTGTTTTTATTTTACCATAAAGTTACAGGGGACATTGGTGTTAAAATTATGCTTAAAATATAGTCCTTTTCAAGAAATGTTTCTTGTTCAAGATTGTCAGTATATAAGCAACAATATTTCCCTATTTGTTATTGTTGTATTATGTAATACAATCTCTTTGTTTGAAACCAGGATACAATTAAATAAAAACTTATTAAAATAGTTTTTAAAATATTATTATATATTTCAAAATTTAATTAGGATTGAAAACAGTTAGGCATATTTAAGAATGCATACAGATTCATTAAATCCTTTTCATTTGTTCTTGGTTTGTTCATGGTTCTGCAACCCAACAAAACAGATACGAACTTCAGAGGATAATCAGAACTGCAGAAAAAACAATTACTGCCAACCTGCCTTCCATTGATGGCCGATACACTGCATGAGTAAAAAAAAAAGGGCCATGAAAATATTTACAGACCGCCTTGCATTCTGGGCATAAATTGTTTCAACTCCTACCCTCAAAACGATGCTATAAAGCAGAGGTAGTCAACCTTTTTATACCTACCACCCACTTTTGTATCTCTGTTAGTAGTGAAATTTTCTAACCACCCACCGGTTCCACAGTAATGGTGATTTATAAAGTAGGGAAGTAACTTTACTTTATAAAATTTATAAATCAGAGCTACAGCAAACCCCTAACCACCCACCATGAAAGCTGGAACACCCACTAGTGGGCAGAAATGTTCCCTCTAAGCTGCGCAGGTGCACAGCCATGCATGTGGCAACAAAACACCGTGCAGCAGTTTCCAACTGCCGCGCAGTGGTTTTTGTGAGACGCCTTCCACGATAATAGGAGAGGAGACCCAGCCTGGAGGCAGCAATCAGTTGTAGGTCCACAAGGCAGAAAGTAGCTGAGAGAAGGGGTGTGGGGGTTGGGAGAAGGCATGAGACAGGCTCCCAGCAACGACTGCTCAGATTTGCCATTTGCAAGAGAGAGTGGGGGGAAGGAGGGAGGGAGGGAGAAGGAGCGCGCGAGCGTGTGTATCCCTCCGTCCTTCAGCCCAACCCTCTCACTGGCATCCCAGCTAGACGAGAGGGACTGCAGAGGGTCTCCTCGAGTCTAGGGCAGCGAGTCATTCGATGGGAAAGTTGCCTCTTGGAAGGAATGACCGGCTTGGCTCCCGCTTTCGATCTGCCACCCAACGACCGAACAGAGAAGCGAAGAGGCAGGAGAGACGAAGCGGGAGCCAAGCCAGGTCATTCCTTCCAAGAGGCAAGTTTCCCATCGAATGACTCGCTGCCCTAGACTCGAGGAGATCCTCTGCAGTCTCTTTTGTCTAGCCGGGATGCCAGCGAGAGTGTTGTGCTGAAGGAAGGAGGGATACTGTCAGCCTCTGCTTTGCTGCTGCTTCGGCTGCCATTGAAACGGGGAGGGGGGCATGGTATTTGGGAGGGGATTACTAATTGTGCTGGAGGAAGATTCTGGAGTTCTGCTGCCTGTCTGACTGCGCATGCGGAGGAGGTTCCCGCCAAGGCCAACGGCACCAACATTCCATCTTGGTGATGCCTTTCGAAGTTATCTCACACCTGACACTTGGGAGAATTACAATTGGATTCCCTCCCTCCCCCCCTCTCTCTCTCGTGAGTGTTGGTTAGTGGGCAGACTTAGCACTTTGTTAAGTTTGTTTCTCTGTGTGTTGTGTATATACATGTCTCCATGGATACAATTGTGCAAGCATTTTTTTCCTCTTTAAAAGAATTCTTGGATTTCTCCTCACCAAACCTTTAAGACTGAAAGAGAGTTGAAATATGAAGAGATTGGCAATCGCTATACTGTTAGATTGATAGGCAATTATGGACTATCTTGATTATATCCTCCTTAGAAAGAATATGCTACTGTATGGTTGAGAAAAAGATCAAACTTCATTCCATGGAAACCCAACAAAGTTCATAGGGAGGGTTTCTTTTTACGATGGGCTTCTTGGGTCAACAGTGAATATCAGTTATCAAAAATGTAGGTAGAAAATTAAGCAGACAATAGGCAATTACAAAAAGGGAAGCCAACTTTCTGAATTCTGTTTCTTTGCACTTAGTGACTTATAGACTAATGTTATGAAAACCTGACCTAAATTACTATATTTTTTAAATAGCTGTAAAGCTATGCTGAAAAAGTTGTTCTCAAGGTATTGTGATAAATTCAATAAAAAGAAGGGAATTCTTGATGAACTTAAGGCGAAATGAGAGTATTGGACAGTAAATGGACAAAGAAAATTACCAATCAAAGAGAATATTTGCACCTCAGGGTTGAAATGAGATGTTGTCTCTTACTCTTTCCTCTTCCTCTCTTCTCTCTCTCTCTCTCATCCTCTTTCTCTTTGTCTCTCTTCTCTTTCTCCTTCTTTTCCATTCTTCCTTCACTTTCTCTCTCCTTCTCCCTTCTCTCTCCTCTTTGTTTCTCTCTGTCTCTCTCAATCTCTTTCTCTTTGTCTCTCTTTCTCTCTCCTTCTTTCCCACCCTTCTGTCACTTTCTCTGTCTCTTTCTGTCTCTCTTCCCTCTTTTTCTTCCTCTCTCCCTCTCTCCCACTCTTTTATCACTTTCTCTCTACCGCCCAACTTGTCCCCATACTTATCTTTGACTGATCATGTTTGCAATAATTTACCTTTTCTAAATAGGTTCAGTTCCCTTACTGGATCCCTCGCTCACTCACTCACTCAAACACACACACACACACACACACACACACACACAAAACCATTTTTCTCCATTCCAATTCGGATCCTACAAATCAATTGCTCTATGAAACATCTGTGAAAAAAATTCAGGTGCTCAGGCATGAAAATGTGCCACTCAAACACTATACTTTTCGCACACACTGAAAAAAAATTAGAGGGAACATTGGTGGGCAGTAGGGACCAGGTTGACTACCACTGCTATAAAGGATTGCACAGTCCAAAATTTGCGAAACTCGTACTTAATTTCAAATGCTAATGTTAAAAGCATCAGTTCAAAAAATAAAACGGACCCCTCGCATTCTGGACATAAATTGTTTCAACTCCTACCCTCAAAATTAGACACAAGAACAATTTTTTCCCCAAATGCCATCACTCTGCTAAACAAATGATTCCCTCACCACTGTCAAACTATTCACTAAGGCTGCATTACTATTACTATTAGTCTTCTCATCATTCCTATCACCAGTGACGTGCGGTGACGGTTACCATTGGTGAGGCAAGACAGCAGCAGCGGCGAGAAGCAACGTCCCCGGCACTGTGTCCGACAGGCGTCTCGCATTTATGGCGGACATAAACGCGGCTTTAAGTGCCGGCTTGCTTTCTGGGTGTCCCGGCTCCATCTGAGATGCTTCTCACTGCCGTCGTGTTCCACTGCCTTGCCCCCCTGCCTCCTCATATGAACAGTCCTGCTGCCCCAGCCTGCAGCCAGCCCACCCACCCCCGCCCGACCTGCTCCCTGTCTGGACTCACCGCTCTCCTCCTCCTCCTCCCCACTCGATGCTGGGCTTTAAAGGGGTCTCCCCTCCCCAGCCAGCCAGCCCACCCAGCCAATTCCTCCCCCCCCCACCACTGTGTCCAACAGGCCAGGTGTCTCGCGTTTATGGCGGACATAAATGCGAGACGCCTGGCCTGTTGAAACACAGCAGCGAGAACATCCCTGCCACTTCCATGCTCCACCGCCTCACCCCCCTGCCTCCTCCGACCCCACCGCTGTGAAGAAAGAAAGAAAAAAAAC
Organism: Thamnophis sirtalis; assembly: GCF_051295495.1. Lineage (NCBI taxonomy): Eukaryota > Metazoa > Chordata > Lepidosauria > Squamata > Natricidae > Thamnophis > Thamnophis sirtalis. The sequence goes on along the minus strand of NW_028261390.1, from coordinate 35,803,572 downwards.
ACACACAAACCTCACAATAAAAAATTATTTTTTTTATTAAATTACAAATTACAAATTAAATTACAATAAATTTGAATCCCCCCCCTCCCTCCTTCTGATCCACCTTTTCCAGCTGTGGAAACTCTCTCAACTCTCCTCTTGTCCGCCCAACGTAAGCGTGCTCAACGTAAGCGTGCTCATAAGACATGATTCGCTGCTCCCCGATCAGGAGGCGGGAGAATCAGTGCCTCTTTTGCATATGAAAGTGTTCGGTTTTTAACTCCTCCTTAACTTTTAAAAGGCGAACAATTCCTTAGGAAAAGAGGCCCTGAGTTCTCTGGCCTCCTCCCATAGTTAACACTGAGAGCAGACACCAAGCCACTGTGACTTTGAATCTGGTAGCAACTACCCTGGCTTTAATTATTTAAAAAAAATTATTTAAAATTCTTCGTTTCCCTCAGGAGACTGGTGAGGCCCCGCCTCCCCTGCCTCTAGTGACTGCACGTCCCTGCCTATCACCTATCTCCCTCCCACTTATGACTGCAGGACTGTAACTTTGTTGCTTGTAACCTTATGATTTACATTGATATTGATTGTTTCCTGATTGCTTAGTTGTACCCTATGACTATAATGAATTATTGTACCTTATGATTCTTGATGAATGCATCTTGTTTTTTTATGTACACTGAGAGCATATGCATCAAAGACAAATTCCTTCTATGTCCAATCACACTTGGCCAATAAAGAATTCTATTCTATTCTATTCTGTTCTGTTCTATTCTATTCTACTCTACTCTACTCTACTCTATTTCATGAACAAACACAAATAAAATATTTTATTTACACATTTTAATATCTATCTATATATTATTCTGTGAGGTAAAATCAGATAAGACAGCAATCTTACCTTTAAATATAGTAAATACAATTCATATGAACAATTAAATGCCCAGAATTATAATATTCACTTTCTCAGTAAGTTTCTTACTTAATTTCTCAGATAACTTTATTTTAAAGAAGTCCAAAATTTGTAAAACTCATACTTAATTTCTATTAGCAACCAGTTAACATTACATTATACCCATTAAAATAGTTATTAAAATGGAAAGAATTTCTGAAATAACACTGTATAGAAAAACTCAAATTAAGAAAACAAGTAATATGTCTCTTAGCACATGAATCAGATTTTCTCCGAAGTATCAGATAAATTCATGATCTCATTTATGGCTATACAGGAGAAAGTGATATAAACTCATTGCCTCCATCAGCCACCATAAATTACTCAGTTAAGACTGAAGAATAGACTTATCCTCCCCCCCCCCCCCGCTGTTCCTATAAAAGTGCCTTTCTCAGATTGATGGAGACTTTTACTTTATTGATTGAACACTTTCATGCAAAGTCTTCACAAAAGAATTACTGATCAGCAAACCTCATTGGTTGATCCTCAGGTTAATACTTTCTTTGCCTAAAGAGTTTCAAGGTTAGTTTCAAAACATCTTTACCTGCAAATATGAAAGGTTAAAGAACATTATAAACCATTCTTAGAATGTAAGTACCCAGTTAAATAACTGCATACTCAATATACAGTTATATTTTTTTAGCACAAGAAATATTTTAGCACGAAAGTTTCTATTTTGTATAGCCAAATGTCAGGATACAAAAATATGGTTATTTACAAAAGGTGGTAGAGAGGAGGAAAAACAAGCAATTATGCACAAAATTAGTTTCTAATATTATGCTTATATATTTGATGGCAATTTTGATTTTTAGTTAACTGAATATTTTCTTCAAAAAAAAAATGGTCCAAGGAGGATTATCTGTACCTTTGAGATTCTATGCATGATCAAAGTGTGAAAGTCTGGGACGGTATCTATTTATGAAGTTTTTTATTTTAAAAAAAACCCTGATAACCTCCATTTTGAGATTTACAATATCTGTTTAGAAAATTGTTTACAAATTGCTTTCACCACTTTAAAGATGCTGTACTTATACAATAATTAACCAGTTTAGGATAGATCAGTTACTGTGAAAAACAGTTTGTTGTGAGAATAAGTACTTGGGAATTAAACTTAGAAATCTAGGTACTTATTGCAGACTCTTGGGGGCATTCTCATTAGATTATAATATAAGAGCTGTTGCACTGCTGAATCTACTGATTGCTCATTCAATGTGGGACAAAGAATGGAAACACAATGTAGACATTCATTTTCTCCAAATTCTATGTTAAAGTACCCAATATACACATTACAGAATTTTGTTACCCACTGAATTGTAATCCTATGAAGTTGCAATGCAGGCAATCAGCAAATCTAATTTAGGAATGATAAGCAAAATAAAGATGTGTTTGGAACAAAATAGTCTGTAATGTTTCACTGGTACAGGCTGAATTGGCTGTATTCCACAGAACAGAAACCAGAACAATTAGAGTGTTTGTGTTGTCCTCAAAACAAATTCTAAAAATATAAGTGATTTTTTAAAAGCATGTAATACTTAAATGTTGCATGTGTATTTGTGTGTGTGTCAAAAAGAGATAAAAAAATCTAGTAAATCCCAGGAAAGGTTTTGGAGGGGAAGGATGTTGCACTTTGATTTCTGTTCCTGCTATTTGTTTGTTTTAGTCTCCAGAAAGAGAATTACAGAATAGGAGGGTGATAAATGTCCCTTTTAGAAAGGATAGTGCATACCATTTTGAAGTATGTCATTAGAAAGCAAAAATAGTAAACCATTGGGTATTCTGTCCACTGACAAGACATAGGGAGAGAGGATGAAGCATCTAAATGTCTTTCATCCCTGGCCATGGGGCAGAAACAATATTGGTCAGTCCTGTGAAAGGCAGAAGTAGTTCTCAGGGATCTTTTGCATGATCAACAGTGATATTCTGGATTTGAAAGTGTGACTCACTGGGCTACAGTTATTCATCACACTCGTGACTAAATGATTCCAGTTGGGGGTTATAAAGACTTAGAAGTAGAGCCCTTGATGGCATCCTGGGTAGGATGCCAGATGTCTTTAGCCTTTCTTTATTTAACAACTGTATAAAATCTAAGGAAGCAAGATGAGATATCTCCAATGTGAAGATGTTAGTCAGTTGCTGTGCATGAAGAACAATGGAGTACAAAGAAGAAGAGAGAATAAAGAACCATAGAGTGGTAAAGACTTTTACAGACAACTAGACAATCCATTTCAATTATCAGACATTTCCTTCCCTCAACAGAGAAACAGAATGACCACACAGGCGCACACAGGCATGCGCATGCACGCACACACACACACACCAGTGGAAAGCTGCAGGGAGCATTAGAAAGTTTCTTTGCCTTTCCTTCCTTTTCCTTTCTTTCCTTTCCCCCTTCCTTTCTCTTCCAATTTTCCTTTTCCCTTCCTCCCTTCCTTCTTTCCTTCCTATATATAATAGATGTTTTATATTTTGATGGACATTGTTGTATGTATTACAGCAGTTTATCACTTTTAATACTAGCAATGAGTTTAAGGCATGAAAATAATATGCAACCAAACATATATGTCATATGTGTATTGTGTATGTACATGTGTAGTGATAATAATAATAATTTTAAACTTTTGCCACAAAATATATTGCAATTGAAAGCAATAAAATAATGTAAACTTACTTTTTTTTTAAGGGATTCTTTTTTTTATTATTATTTCAATTTAAAACAAGTACAATATCTTTCTTTACATGTTATAGAAAATGTATCAGTCAGTCACAAATAAACTTTGGTACATCTCCTCCACAGTCAACAAACATAACTCATATTAACTCAAGTATTTTAACTCAGATATTCGTACATATCACCATTGTCATATATCCATTTTCATTTGTCTGTAATTATTATTTGAAAATATTGATAATAATAATAATCTTAAACAATACATGCCCACACCAGTGGGAAAAGAAAAAATCAAAACAAAAAACAAAAACAAAAACAAAAAAGACAAAAACAAAGAAGACAAAAAGAACAAAAGACAAGGCAGGGAGGAAAAAAACAAAAAAGAAAAAAAGAAAAAAACCACAGGTTTATATTATATATAGTATATCAGCTGGTTACGATACGTTTTGGTGCATCTCTTCCATTAATTCATATTAATTCAAATATCTTAACTCAAATGTTTACCATATTGACATCATTATACCTCCACTTCTAGTTAACTACAGTTATTTAAACGTCTTTCAACCTTAACTATGCCAAAAAGTTAATTCATAACTACATGCTGACATTTCATTTACTTGTTTGTAAAATCCTCTATTGACATCAAATCCTCATATCCTATTTTAACTGAACATCCATAATATTTAATACCAAGAATTCCATCCTCCATGCAATATAATTTATTATCATTCTCCCTTCTTTGTAGTTGTATCATATATCATAACATTTTCCCCATATTAATTAACATTTAACTGTATATATTTTATTTTATTTTTTAGTAGTGATAATTATTGTGATTATCACAATATTGTGATATAAAGGTTATTATTTATGTGTAGCCCAAAAGTATTTCCAACCTTCCTTTCTCATATCCAATTATTATTTATCATATCAACTCCACATTATATACATTACTATCAATATCAATTATTATTCAGCTATATCTATTACAAATAAAAGTAATCAGATTTAGCTAATTTTAAGTTGTATTCTTCCATCTGTCAGCCTATGTCTCTCCAATAGCAAAATCTTCTCAATCCTATTGCCATTCGTTGAATAAATTTACCAAATGTTTTTATAAGCAAGTCCAAACAGGGATATCTTCGCACCTTTTTGCTCAGAATGTCACTGATGAGATAATAATGTTGTCCCAGGCTTGTAAAACTTTTCAAATTGACTTTAATTCTCAAGGGTGGAGTTTTCATTTCTCCTGCGCTCTGTCTCTTAAAATGAATCTTCTTTATAGCTCCCCCCCTTTCCAGCATGGCATTCCTTTCTTCCTCTGAGATAGACCAGACGCCATTTCTCACATTTTCCATTTGTATTTCAGGAACATTCAAACATTCAACGTTCTCACCTTTTCCTTCATATTTTAAAGTCAAGTAATCCAATTTTTTTTCAAATTTTTGAAATGAATCAAACAGCTTTCGAAATGCGGAAAGAAGAATCTGAAGTGAGCCCTTAGGAATATATTTCGACGCCATGTTGTGTCGTAGTTAGAATTTGCAAGTAAAAACACACTGGAAGCTGTGCGATCTTATCTGATCTTAAACACAGCCAAGCAATAAAAGTGTCAGATCGTGAAGGGCTAATTAGTAGAAGGTTAGCTTTACAACCCACTTAGAAAGAGTCAAGGGGGGGAATGCCAAAGAATTCCTTGAAGCATTTAAGAAATAAAGTAACCACCGGCCATAAATCCATTTAAAAAAAAGACCAATTCGCCGCTAAGTTCTTCTATTCTTTGCTTTCGATTAGCTTAAATTTTTAGTGCGGACCGTCTCTCTTTGAATAATAAAATCAGCTTACCAGATGACATCACTTATACCATTCTTAGGGGCAACCTGCAGTTTCAGTTAGCATACAGCTAATCCAAAAAGGAATTGGCAGGAGGGGTTAATACCAAGCCCCCCCCAGAGACTTTGCGAACGTCTCTGAGGTCACTGGGTCTCCCCTCACCTTTCACTGTCGTCTCCGGGACAGCTAGGGTCCAATGACCCGTCCAAAAATCCTTCGGAATAGGGGAATTTCAGGAATAGCTTGAAACTCCGTCTTCTCACTGCTAAGCCCCGCCTTCTTCTTCAATGTAAACTTACTTTTTATCATTCACCACCCAATAGACTACACATGGCTCTTTTATTTCAATGTATCTTAAATATGTTATTGTAAAGATGTTAAATAAAAGAAAAAAATCTTTAGTTTTAATATAACATTGCTCAGTTTCAGGAATCCAGCAAGTGCCAATTAATGCAAAAGTAGGGAGCTAAAAGAATTTATACAAGTAAATGTACAAATTCTGGCAGATAAGGTGACACTCATGTGCTGTAATAAGAGTACATTTGCTTTTAAGAAAGCAATAGCATGACATTCCTGATAGTTTGATTCAAACTGACAGAAAAGACAACACCTTTAATTATGCAGAAACACAAATAGTTGCATCACACATGAAACAAAGATTAAATTTAGACATTTATTTCCTTGTACACCACTAATTGTGTTTTGATGTTGAAATGCTGGGTTTGTCATTCTGATAAAAGCACTGAGAACCTGAAAATGCTGCTGCTGATTTCGTCTTCTTTTCTTCTTCTTTCTATCCCAGCATGCCGTTTCTTGCTTATTTCCTATCCCCTCTAGAAAATGGCTAAATCTTTCCAAAACTTCATCTTCCTAAAGAGGGGAGGAGAGTGGGGGAGTTGCCTTTTGCTTACATGCCAAAATGAACATCTGAAAGAAATTGTGTTTTGTGTAGACTTTAAGTCTCTATGACTTCAGGAGTTGGAAGTAGGAGGAGTTCAGAGTAAGTGGTTAAATGCAGCACTGCAGGCTACTGCTAGATCAGCAGTTCAGCGGTTCAAATCTCACCGGCTCAGGGTTGACTCAGCCTTCCATCCTTCCGAGGTGGGTAAAATGAGGACCCAGATTGTTGGGCGCAATATGCTGACTCTCTGTAAACCGCTTAGAGAGGGCTGAAAGCCCTATGAAGCGGTATATAAGTCCACTGCTATTGCTATTGCTATATTCACAGTCCAGTGGTGGGATTCAATTTTTTTTACTACCAGTTCTGCAGGCGTGTCTTGGTGGGCAAGGCATGGCTTGGTGGCCATGGCAGGGAAAGGATACAGTAAAATCTACATTTCCCCCTGATCAGCTGGGACTCAGGAGGCAGAGAGTAGATGGAGAAGGGGAGTGTCAGAAGTAGTATTTACCATGGAGACAGGCAATGATGTTGCGATGACACGATGTGTGATCTCGGACCTCCGAGATCGCAGTCAATATTTTTGCCACTGGGCGGTCCATTTGGACCTAACAGTTTGGACCTAAACAGGGAAGAGTATGTCTTGCTGATCTCAGGGACACCACAAAGTCCCTGATTGATCCAAGAGAATCTCTTCTTGCTGGTGACATAAGCACAGCCCCAAGCTGCTGAAGTCAGAACAGCTCTGCAACGGGAGGAAAGCGGAAAGAGAAAGTGAGTCCATGTGGTGAGGAAATCTTATTTTTATAAAATATTGCCCAAAAAAGATTGAAGCTAAATTAAATTGGTTAAGAAAAGAAAATAAGCGGCAAAATTAAGCATTATTGGACAGTGTGTTATCCTTTTTTATTTTTTTATGGATAGAAATTTTCTCAACATTTTTTACTTTTTAAAGTGAAAGTATCTTTTCTTCTTCTACTTCTTTTTTACCTATGGATTAAATCTTTTTCTTTGTTTCTACAATACTGGTTGGGATGGATTTTTTTTTATTTTGTTTCACATAAGAATTTTGTTTCTTCTAAACCTGAAACACAAAGAAGATATAAAAGGAATATAAAGAGGGTAGTAACCCCATAGGGAAAAGAAGTTACACAGCCACTTGGAGGTTGGAGGTTGAGTCCTGGAAACATTGCTTTTTCTTTATTTTCTTTGATCATTTTGATGTTGCACTTCAAAGGCTTCAGTTTGTTCATAGAATAGATAAGAAGAAGAGCATAGGTTGTTTATGCAGGTGCTCTTTGGATGCTCTTTGGTAGCTGGAAAGAAATAAAAACAAAGCTTTGTTTTTAAACTAGAGTGGCAGTGTTTACTAACTGGAAGGATGGAGCAACACCAAGAAGAAACCATAACATTACACCAGATTATGTTTGAAATTCAAAAATTATTAGAAATAACAGAGAGAGTTGAGAAGAGATTAGAAAATATTGAAAATATAAATTGTAATGTGGTAAAACCTAATGGAAAATGGAAGATATCCAGCAAATGGAAAAAGTGGAAGCTAGAGTCCTAAAAACCCAGGGAGAAAATGAACAAAGAGGCAAGATAATTGTGGATATTGACAGTGAACTGAGTGTGGTTGGAGATGAAAAGAGTGGAACATGGAAAGGGAAGATAGATGGTAAGGCACTCTACTCCACATTTCAAGGTATAGAAGAAGAAAAAAGAGAAGAATTGATGGACTTAAGGATATAAACTTTGACAAAAGCACTACTGATAATCAAAGACAAGCTGATTAAAGATGCTGATGGAGGGTCTCAAGATTTTACAAGATATGTAACAAGCAACAAGCTGTGAAGAAACGTCCACACAAATTTGTTCAAGGAAATAACTAGAAGACTAATTCCACAAATGGCAAAAAAAATAGGACTGCACTATTACTGGAAAGACACAGGTTGAGATATGGGAATTAATAACAAAACACTAGTTAAATGTAGTTAAAATTAGAGCATTATGTTAAAAATGAAGTGATAATGGATAAAGCTAGATAAATAATTGATAGAGATATACAATGTACACATATGTATTGGTTTGATAAGAGGAAATTTGGTATACATTTTAAATGGTGACCATGAAAGGAAGTTTAAAAACTCTGTTATGTATGAAAGCCTATAATACAACAATGATAATAATGTAATAATTGTATTGACATGATAAAAGGGAAATTGGATATAAATTGTAAACAGTGATTAAAAAAGAGGTCCAAAAATTATGTTATCAAACATAATTAATTTTTATTTTGAAGGTGTCATAAATTCCTGGAGGATATTGAAAATAGATAATTGAATGCCATTATGTGGTTTTGTTTTAAATTTTGGAATATTTGTTATAAAGGGACGTTAAAACAACTATAGTCATACGAAGGATGAGGTATGATGATAGTAATGTATATGAATATATTGGATGTAAAATATATAATTTGATGTGAATGACTGTGGAAGGGACCCACAAAAGTTTTTCGTAACCAATTGACGCACTTTTTACAATTTGTAATGGAAGATGTTTTTATGGTGTTTGTTGTGTCATTTGTGTTTATTCAAAATTATTTTTTTATATAAAAAAGTAGTATTTAGCAGTTCCGAACTACTCAGAATTTCTGCTACCATTCTCCAGAACTAGTCAGAACCTGCTGAATACCACCTCTGATTCACATGTGTTGCTTTTCACAAACTATGCACTCCTGGTTAATTGCTTCATGGTTATTTCTGAGAATAATCCCATTTAGCTTAGATGTGCCTAGCCAAATATTGCACAGGGAAAAAAAACCTGTTTCTCCAAATAGAGACTCAACATCTTTAAGATAAAATGACACAAGATTGAAATCTCTGGGCACTAATAATAACAGCTATTTATCTCATGTTCCCCTTGTGTGGCAAGTCAAAATTATCAGAGCTAATCTGTTTAGAATGTTTATGTCCCATCTCCTTTCTTTTTGACCATTTCAGCTTTGAATTTCTCTGGACACATCAGATATGTCCAAAGATATTTGTGAAAAAATTCTTTAAAAAATGTGTAGATTCGTCGAAAGGGAGATTACATGTATCTTAACTGACATTATGTTTCATCATCAAAACGTTCTTCATTTTATCTCCTTAATTCTCTTTTGAAACTATGACCTTAGGATTTAATATTTTAAAGTGTGACACAACAAAATTCTTCAGGTATTCCCATGCCATCTATTTCAAGTTTATATCTTTCTCATTTTCTGTTTCTTCCACTTAACATGCTACTTTAATCTTAACTATTGATGTTTGGTTTGCTGTCTTTCCTAGAGAGGTTTGTGTAAATGGCTGTCTGGGATATGAATCACCACATCTGAAGACAGCATGTTCTATAGTTTAATGCAGTGAGAAATTGTATTTTCTTTCATCAGATTTGAATTTCCCACATTTAGTTTTAATGGGAAGCTCTGCATATTATCAAAAAAAATTGCTCACAATAGGAAAAAATGCTCAAGTAATTGATAATTCCCTTGAATATATTCCAAGGATATGTAGGTAGGTATACAGGGACACACACACACATATTAACAAATATCACAGTAATTTATCAAAAGGGCCTGTAGGAGCAATGAGTATAAATATGGTTATGGTAATTGATGTTTGTGTTCTTTGTCAATAATAATTTCAGTGGCTTAGCTCAGAGGTAATTTTGTTGCCCACAACACTGTCTTAATTAAATCATTTTGTCTAAATAACATGTTTTGAAATAAGGCTTACCTTCCTTCTGGAAAAATTGAATTTAGGAGCAGGTTCCATACTCATGTTTTATTTAATATTGTAAATTCACATTTTTCATCAACATTTTCTGACAGGTATGTATTGAATTCAAGCCCAGAAGGCTTTTTACTCATGCAAGGTTTCCAAAACCTATTGTTTTGGTGATTTTTTTCACAGTATATTAAAATGGTTTGTTTTTATACTGATTTCTCTTCATTTCTTTCCATCTGAAGACTTTATTTCTTTCCATCTTCAGGTTAATATATTCCAATTGGGTTAGTCTGAGTTAGTTTAGGCTTTCCTAAAGTGTTCTTACTTTTGATGACTATGGTTTTGCAAACCTTTGGTCTGAAAGTTAAAATTTATAACTGACTTTGTCTTCCTTCACTGTCTGAATATAAAAACATACTATGCTTTCTCTTGCAATAAATAACTGTTAGGTGAAAGCATTTCATTTCAATCTTCTCTCATCAATTTCCTACCAGCAATATTTAAGCATTAAGTTTTAAACATCATTTTAATTATTTTAAGAGATGGGTATTAGCTATTTTCTTAATCTGATTCCTGTCTTCCTGTCTTATAAATAGCTGATTAGTGTTGTGAAGGTATCACAATTCACTTTGTCCATGCAAAGAGAAATAATATAACTGTTATTGCCTTGCAGTGCCTTTCAATTAAAAAAACCTGTAAAATATTTTTGTGCATGCACACTTTTGTAAGAGCACGTGGTCACAAAAAGTGATGATGGAGGAGGCCATTGCCTCACTGTTTTTTCTTAGTGTTTCTGGCAATTGCTGGAAGAGGCTTTACAAAGCAATTTTGAGAACATACTTAAACAGTCAATACCCCTTTGAAGCTTTAAACCACCCTCATTTGAAATGTCTGCCATGCTAATTTTAAAACTCATTGGCCCATTTAAATTGCTTGGTAGTTTAATGATGAATTGAAATTTTGAAGGAAAAGATGATGTCTCATATCTAAGTCACTGCTCTGTAACTGCACAATCTCCTGAAGGCACAAATTTGGTTTAATGTGCTAAGTAAGTCAACTTGGGGACTGAAGTTTTGCAACAATTGAAAGTGCCAGCAGAGTAACACTAAATTCAAAATAAAATCTGTGATATTCCTGTTAAATTGCATCTGCAGCTTGCCTAACTGTACTGTTCATACCAATAGCAAATCTCATTTAACTTTATAAAACTGGATTGTGCAACAACAGTAGAGAGACAATATGCATGTATAGAGGCTGAACATCCTTAAATGAATGAAGTCACAGCTAGATCAGGCATTATAATCCATCTGTCATTTAAGGAGTTTACACCAACATAATAAATCATCTGTGTACTGACTCAGATTAGTCAAAAATTAGGATTAAGAAACAGGAAAGTTGTGAATTAGCAAAGTCCAGATTCAGAGCATAAAATAACAACATTTACAGCAACCAAAAAAAATAATAGAATTTTCCATTATTTGAAAAAGAGATGCAACAGATAAATTAATAGATAAATATTTAGTAGATAAATATAGACTAAGTTTCATTATATGTGTATAGAATCTATTATTTCAATGGAAATTGCTTTTGCTCTAGGACAAACATGATAAGAGGAAATAAATCCTTAATGTCATGATGGACCCTCAGCCACCAAAAGTCTCTGACAAGTCTATTTTAGGATTTAAATATTCTATGACCCCTGATGTTTCATTGTTGTCATAGCTTTTTTTCCTTATGGGAAGAGGCAGGTATAAATGCCCATTATACAACAGAGGCCCTTCCTCCATTGTGAAAAGCATAACAGGATATTGTTGGTCACCTTGGAAGTTATCTGTCAAAGACTTGGTGTATGTATCATACTTCTGTTCCCTAATATGATGAAAGAGATCAACAGCTTCTTTTCCTGCACCTAGATTTTTGTATTGGTCTGATTAATGGTTACATCGACTCAAAATTTCATGGTTGAGGTTATTGGAGTATTATTGCTGGGAGAAGTAGTGACTGGAGAACTTTGTGCCTTCGCTCACCTGAAAGGCTGTGTAGAAGTTTGTTCTTGGACGTGACATGTATTTGTTAAAAATGTTCATATTTTTGATCACAAGGTGATAATCTCTGAAGTTAAGTAGTATGTTCTTCAGTGCATTATAATACGGATTTTCTGGACTACCTCTTTCTGCACATAGAAAAATTGCAACACTTACTGCAATGAGCATGCTAATGATAGATGGATAAATTTCATAAATATTAGCTGTATTCCATTTTCTAGGAATGCATAATTTCTAATAATATTGTGATTTCCACGTTGTTTGTAGTACAGAACTGTTGTACAGTATGTTGCAGGCTGTTCTGCAAAAGAGAAAGTGAGGGAGAGAGAGTGTGAGAGAAAACAGTACTTCTAATGGGCAGCCTATTATTTGATTTGATTTTTATGCCTATAATTAATATTTCACTTTCATTCTCACACCCATATTTAACAGCTTACTTCCCCAAACGCATACCACTTCTTTACATACATCAATTGCCAAAATAAAAATGAAAAAGGCAGTATAATTTATACTACATCCTGACAGAGTCAAGTCCCAGATTCTCAGTGGTAATAATATAATTTCAGTCTCTAAACACAGGTGGAAGTGATATAACTTCTCTTATAGTTGTTTGTTTTTCCTTTTCTCTCTATCTCTTTGAACAAATAAAGAAATACATTTTTTTGTTTAAAAAAAGAAGAACTGCAGTTTCTTTCTTTCCACAGGGGGTGGGGTATAAATGAAATTACTGTTGATGGTAAGGGAATAGCCATGACAGGAAGAGAAAGTGTAGTGTTGTGGCTGGTTTTCTAGCCCCAGACAACATAACTTTAAAGCGGCACTATGTGTTCATCGGTCCTAGACCAGGAAAAAGCCAAGTTTATTATCTTCTTAAACATATTTTTGGAAAAATTAGTAATAGGTATAAATAACTTGTCCTAGTTCCTTTATTCCCAGGGGCAGAAGGTTAGAAAGATAATCTCTATATAATCCTTTTGTCAACTGTTGCTACTAGCATTAATATGAACTTATACCTATATTATTATTATTATTATTATATTTATTAACCACAAGGTGAAGATATCAGTAAGGAAACAAGATAGTTTATCCATAAATAATGGAATAATAAATTACTTTTCTTTAAAGTCCTCACATTTTGCATTATATAGGCAGGATAGGAAACATACATTATTGACTGTAGTTTGACATTGCTTTTTTTTCTCATGTAATTTATGAACAAGAGAAAAAAAGCTTTATGGTAATGGAAAACTGCAGGTGGGATGTAAAATCTATTATCTATATTCAAGGATATTTTTGAACAATTGTTTGAGCTCTTGAAATACAAATCAAATTTACTTGAGCATTTTGATTACTGATTAAGATGAGGGCTAAGTCACATTTACTTTTTCTGTATTGTATTTCCAACAAGGCAACAATGACAAGAATTGACCCGAGTTGTCATCAAAGTATAGACATAACATTTCAATTAGTAGGCATTAAAATGTGATTTTAACTGATAGCTCATAGCATGTTTCAAACTTTTTTCAATTACACAGTCAATACAAATATGTAATAATTGAATAAATCTGTAAAAGGAAAAAAGAAAAAATGGTGGAAAATAAATAGTAGACAAAAAGACACAATAAACCCTTTGATTTTTGCTACATCATTACAAATGACAAACGAACAGGAGAATAAATGCACGCATCGCAGAACACAAGAATGCAGTAAGAAAAAGAGAAAAAACTTCCTCCCTTTACTAGCACCTTATAGCTACAGGACATGAAAATAATTTTGAAGGAACCAGGTTAATGTCCAAAACAGAACACTTCAACAAGAGAATAATTATGGAAGGTATCGAAATAGAGAAACACCCCCACAACATGAATAAACGTGATGATACCTCCCGTGTACAAAACATCTGGAAACCAGCCCTAGTCAACAAACAAGCCCCACCCACCAACCAGGCCATTACAACACAAAACAACAATGTACACACAGCCAGCACCAATCAGCACCAATCTACCAATCATGATACAACCACACAACCAATCACTCCACTTACTGAAACAAAGCCAGCACTCCATACCCACCCCCACCAAGATTTATAGAAAGACGGCAGCTTCTGATCACACTTTAAGCCCAAAACCCAGCCTGAAGATAGCGAGTGAGACCTCACTGAAACATTGCCAGGACAATCTCAATCTTACACGGGAAAAGACCTGAATACAACAAGACCAGCATACATGTATATGTATATGTATATGTATATGTATATGTATATGTATATGTATATGTATATGTATATGTATATGTATATGTATATGTATATGTATATGTATATGTATATGTATATGTATATGTATATGTATATGTATATGTTGTATATGTTGTATATGTTGTATATGTTGTATATGTTGTATATGTTGTATATGTTGTATATGTTGTATATGTTGTATATGTTGTATATGTTGTATATGTTGTATATGTTGTATATGTTGTATATGTTGTATATGTTGTATATGTTGTATATGTTGCATGTTTGTGTGTGTATGTGTGTGTGTGTGTGTATATATATATGTATATGATATATGATATATGATATATGATATATATATATATATATATATATATATATATATATATATATATATATATATATATATATATATATATATATATATATATATATATATATCCTAATCGAATGTATGTATGTATGTATGTATGTATGTATGTATGTATGTATGTATATATGTATGTATTTAGTGTCACAACCCCTGGTATGCCCAAATATGGGAGGAAGTCTACTGCTTCCATTCTCTGTCTATCGGCTCGTCACAAGAGACCATCCAGACAGAAACCCAATATTTTTACTGTTGCCTTTGTTACATTTGTGCTGTATTTGTGCTGATAAATAAATAAAGGGAGACTAGTATAGATCTATTTCAAGCTATTTAGCTCTCATCAGCTAGCCATACCCTTACTTGGATTAGAACCTGTGTTGTATTACATTTTAGGCAGATGTGTTAACCACTAAGCCACAAGGTTCTCCTCCTTTATCAGCTGAGCCAGGGAAATAGGTATGTATTTAGTGTCGCAACCCCTGGTATGCCCAAATATGGGAGGAAGTCTACTGCTTCCATTCTCTGTCTATCGGCTCGTCACAAGAGACCATCCAGACAGAAACCCAATATTTTTACATCTTTACTAAGATGTAATACAACACAGGTTCTAATCCAAGTAAGGGCATGGCTAGCTGATGAGAGCTAAATAGCTTGAAATACATCTATACTAGTCTCCTTTTATTTATTTATCAGCACAAATACAACACAAATGTAACAAAGGCAACAGTAAAAATATTGGGTTTCAGTTATATAATTAAACATATTTATAGTTTTCTACTATTATAAGTGAAATTTGCAGATTCATGAAGCATATTTAAGGCAATTTAGCACCTTATCTTCCTTCTGTGGAGATTAATATAACTGTAAGAATGATGTGAGTTCTTCCTCTGGAGACTATTCCTTTCATTGTGCTATGGCTCATTAACTTTTAGGAGATGCTGTCACTGATTACGATAGTACAAGGTGACAACTATTAGTGCTTATGATGTTGAGATAAAGGGATTTCAACAAGATAGCATGCATTTTCTGTTAACTGAAACTATTTAAATAGCCTCTTTAACTATGCTATTAATTGTTCCCAATATCACACATATGTTAAATAAACTATTAAAAAATCACTTCTGGTGAGTTACTAAAGACACTGAAAAGCACTGATTTGTGTTTTCTTCTTGCTTCAAGTAAAAACAACACAGCTGAAGATTTTATTCTGGTCTCACTGCTAGAAAATCAAGCAAAGTTCCAAGTTTGTCAGTTACATATATCTAGGGCTACAAGATCTGCACTACAAAAACTAGTAGTTTCTATTAACAAATTGTTTATATTTTGAAGGAAGAGAATATTTAGATCAAGTGGACAGAAAGAATAGGTGAAAGGTTTATTTATTAAATATGAGCATCTGCTGCTTTTTTAAAAAAGTAAAAGTTATTGCCATAATCTATATCCCTTTGAATATGAATGCAACATTACACCATGAGCACAAAAGGGACAGAATTTATATTGCTATGACATAATTCTACTTTCATTAGACTGACCTGTTTGACTTCCACTGCAGATGTTGCTCTTGTGAAAAGCTAAATGTTTGTGGATTAATGGATATTGAAAACGTGTACTTTTAGCAAATGCTGCCATAAAATCTTTGTTATTTTTGTAAATCTTGGAACATGCATATTTTTAGCCTGCATATCTTAGCTGAAAATGTTACACACAAATTAGAATTTAGAAGTTTCTAATTCTAAAATTAGCCTAATAGTCATGACAAAATGATGAAAAAATCCTAATATATCATCAAGTATAGTAGATTCCTATGGTATCCTGTGTTATTTATAAGATTTATTGAGTGTCTAACTGGTAATATTTAGTAATACAATAATGGTTTGATAAATATAAATACATATTGAAATAAAGAGCAATATGATTAATAGACAAACTTAATTCTACCTTAGAGATCTAGACTTCTTCAAAACAAAGTTTGGATAATTCAGACACAGAAATAATAAAACATTTTCTATATTTCTACCTGAATCTCTATTTTTGAGTTTCTTGAAGAAAGGAAAGCACTAGATCATATTATTCATTAAAATTCATAAATTATCTATATGTTAACATGACCAACATTCATTTTCAATGTAGCGAGTTGTTACAATATTGTTTGAATTTCTTTCTAAATAAGGACAAATTCTGCTGTTTTAAGAAATTCTTTTCTGAATCAGAGTAAGTATATTAAAGACATGAATAACTCAAATCTTATTCTTTTAGTGTTTTTTTTAACTTTAAAAATTGGTAAAGTTATGATAGTGGCCAAATAAATATAAAAGCTTATGCAAAAGCAATTTACAAAGAGGTCTATAGAGAAAATATAAATGGAAGAAAATAATTCTCTTCACTGAACTCTAGTTCAATCTGTGATTGAAGTTAGGATCAAAATAATTGTTTACAACACCAAATATAAGTCAAAAATATTCAAATTGCATCATGTTATGGACTGTAACTAAATAGTAGGCCTCTACATATTTCAAATAATATTTGGGAAAAGTGTTCATACCTTGCAGTAGTAGAAACATGGCAACCCTCTGTTATTCCTTAAAGCAGCCAATTTTTCCATGTTTTCACTTTGGACAGCTCACCAATTAAAGTTAATGCAATTCTGAAAGCATCCACACTTTTTTTTTTCAGAGTGGCATGGACTGCTAAAAATATAGAGGCTGCTTTAATTAACATCAGACAAGATCTATGCTCACACTGGCATGAAGTCTAAAGGACATTTTCTGAATAATTTTCAAAGTCTGCACAGCCTTTCTAAACAGCGATTAGTGTGAATCAAAATAGTGTCCCAATATTGAAAGGGAACAGAAATCTTTAATTCTTCTCTGGTACTACCGATAAATCATTGTCCATGATATACAGGTGGATATGATATACAGGTGCTGCACCATGAGTGACTTTGCTTTCTACTCTACTTCTGAATTACTAACCACCTCCTACAATTGGAGTTAACTTCTCAGATATTTACAAGCAGTTTCACACATAGAGCTAAGTCCTCTTCTTTCTTACAGTAGGTTGAAGGGAAGTGACCACTATACCGTATTTTCACGACCAAAAGCCGCACCGGATTATAAGCCGCAGTATCAATTAACGTTAATTTTTCAAACTTTTTTCATATATAAAGCGCACCGGGTTATAAGCCGCACGTTTTTTTTTCCAACATCTGCCACTCCTCGCACTCCGCACTACATGATACACACACACCCGCACCGTTCGTCCAGTAAGGTCGGGGAGGCGTTGGGCAGAATTGGGAGGGAGATTTTCAAAGAAGCGCACCAAATATCTTCCACGAACTGAATCTGAATCTCCCTCTTGATTTTACGCTCAAACTGGAAGCTCTCCCACACGTCCCTCTGGTCTCTCCCTCTCAATTTTACGCTCAAACTGGAAGCTCTCCCACACGTCCCTCTGGTCTCTCCCTCTCAATTTTACGCTCAAACTGGAAGCTCTCCCACACATCCCTCTGGTCTCTCCCTCTCAATTTTACGCTGAAACTGGAAGCTCTCCCACACGTCCCTCGGGTCTCTCCCTCTCAATTTTACGCTCAAACTGGAAGCTCTCCCACACGAGGGAGGTGTGCGTGCCTGCGCGCGGTCATTTGCTTGCAAATTGAGAGGGAGAGACCAGAGGGACGTGCACGAGAGCTTCCAGTTTGAGCGTAAAATTGAGAGGGAGAGACCAGAGGGACGTGTGCGAGAGCTTCCAGTTTGAGCGTAAAATTGAGAGGGAGAGACCAGAGGGACGTGTGGGAGAGCTTCCAGTTTGAGCGTAAAATTGAGAGGGAGAGACCCGAGGGACGTGTGGAAGAGCTTCCAGTTTGAGCGTAAAATTGAGAGGGAGAGACCAGAGGGACGTGTGCGAGAGCTTCCAGTTTGAGCGTAAAATTGAGAGGGAGAGACCAGAGGGACGTGTGGGAGAGCTTCCAGTTTGAGCGTAAAATTGAGAGGGAGAGACCCGAGGGACGTGTGGGAGAGCTTCCAGTTTGAGCGTAAAATTGAGAGGGAGAGACCAGAGGGACGTGTGGGAGAGCTTCCAGTTTGAGCGTAAAATTGAGAGGGAGAGACCAGAGGGACGTGTGGGAGAGCTTCCAGTTTGAGCGTAAAATTGAGAGGGAGAGACCAGAGGGACGTGCGCGAGAGCTTCCAGTTTGAGCGTAAAATTGAGAGGGAGAGACCAGAGGGACGTGTGCGAGAGCTTCAAGTTTGAGCGTAAAATCGGGAGGGAGAGATTTTCGATCTTTTTCCATACATAAAGCGCATCGGGTTATAAGCCGCACTGCCAGTTTTTGATCAAATTTTAGGATTTTCAGTGCGGCTTATGGTCGTGAAAATACGGTATATACATTTTTGAAAGCCTAACAGAATTCAAATAATAGCCCTTTGGGATCATTATTCTGCTTTTCACATCTTTTTTATCATTGCTCATGAATATTTATAACAAGAACTGTTGGAGCATGATTGAGTCTTCCTAGAAATTTTTCCTTATTTGTTATATCTTAAACATGTTCTGTATTATATGATGTTTTCTAAATGAACAAATCAACCAATATAGTAGGAAAAACAATGCATAGAAAGAAGTTTTATGGAACAAATTCATGTCCAGACATTCCAAGACAAGCTCAGGGAAAGAATGGTTGGATGCAAATATATTGTTATAATAATGATAGTGGCAGTTTGACCTAACCAGAGAAAAGATCACTGAGAGTCATAAATAAGGTCAATGACATAATCTGATGCATGTGTAGAAGGAAAGGATATTCAATCCCATGCCAGAACTTTCTTACCAACTTTTTCAATCTAGTAAGGTATGATATATTTACAGTATGTTTCAGTGTAATATTAAAGATAGTAAATAAAAATGACACTAAATTATTTTGATCTGTTTTGACTAGCAGGAATATGGATAGTCTAGGTGAAAAGACTACCTTGTCAAAGCTCCTTTTTCCATATAAAAGCACAGCTGGGATTGATCGGAACTGTTTTGACTATCCACAGGTCAATAGAACTTGAAAAGAGCAACTGAGCATTTGCTTTTCTGGCCATTAGAGAGACTTACCAGACACTCATTGCTTAGCAACTCATACCTCTTCCTTTATGCTTACATTTCACATCTAAATATGTATCCTTTGCCTTTAAAAATATACTAGTATTCATTGTCAGCAGAATGGGAAAGGTCTACTGCCTTCAAGGCTCATTAACCTGGCATGATGGTTAGTCATTGTTCAGCATGTTATCATCTCTAGTAACAACACAAATTACTTTTTGGAATTCAAGACAACTGAACACTTCTGACAGTGGCTTATCTTGTTAATGTGTAGTTCAGTTACTGTCATTTTTATATAGTGGCCAGTGTGCTTGTCAGTTCTGTAGTTCTTAAAAGAACCTTTACGACTTTCTAATTCTATGAATCCACTTTATTCAGTTTTGTGCAGGCTGAAATTTGTCAGATTTGGATGAAATTGGCTGTGTTGTGTTACTACAATAAAATTGTTAGTGCAAGAAAATGTTATCTTATGGGAGATGAACTTGACTAATCTGTGTAATACAATGATCACTTTTTGATATTAAAAATAGATGTTAAAAATAATGTGTCCCAAAAAGTTTCACTCACAGTAAGTTAAATCTTAGCAAAGCTGGAAAAGTTTTGTCCTACCATTCATGAAAATAAAATTGTAAAAAAATTAAATGCTATAGACAGCTGCAATTGAAAGTGATTTCCATTTTATATATAATATACACAAATATACAAATATGCATACAGGAGAAATAATTCCAGATCACTATAAAGGTTCTGCAAAATCCTGGATAGGCATTACTAATGAGAAACAAGAGACATACAAAAAGGAAGTTCAGAAAACATGAAGTGTAGGGAAATTTAAACAGCACCTATTCTGTGCAAATAAGGATATGATTGACCTCATAAGAAACATATATACAGGTCAGAAAACCACAGCATGGAAAGAAAATAGTGAAACAGACTAGCTCCAATCTGGCAAAGGAATACAACAAGGCTTCATGTGTTCCCTTTATTTATTCAACTTAGATGCAGAATATAAAGGAAGCTGGATTGGAAGAAAATGAGTGTGGTTTTAAAATTGGAGGAACAAACAACTTTAACCTCTGCTATGTTGATACACTATCCTAATAGAAAAAATGCAAAGGACATGCAAGCTCAGTTACTAAAAGTCAAGAACCATAATGAAACACACGAGATTAACATTAAATACAAAGATGATCAAATTAATGACAATAGGTAGAACAACCAACCTTAGAATTGACAATAAAGATATCAAATGATCCACAGATTCTGATTTTTAGGATGAATTATCAACAATAAATGAACATGCAGTAAAGAAACAGCACTCAGTACAGCAGTCATAAAGGCCTTGGAGAAGACATTTAAATATCATGGTGTCCATATCTAGAAAGATCAGGATTGCACAAGCCATGGCATTCCCTGTGACAAAATGGAAGTGAAACCTGGACTTTAAAATGCAGGATAAAAAGACAATTGATGGATGAAGGCAAATATATGTGTCCCAGGATAATGATGTGAGATCAAATTTGAGTTGGTCACCAGGACCAGAGATATACTATTCTAAGCTTTCAAACTCATGCTGGAATCCATCTTCAGGAAACTTCTCTCTATTGGAACACATGTTTTAGATTGTTCTGAGTCATGTTTATGTAGGACCTTCCTATTGGCTGATTGGTATGCCATTGGCTGTAATTTCATTGTGCTGCCAAGCTCTAGGGTCCTAGTATTTGATATGCTGATGGTAAATCAGCACACCTGTTAACTGACAAGGTGCCAGTTTTACAGACTTCAATCATTTCCCTGGCTATCTTTGCACCTGCATGGTCAACAATTTTAGTAGCTGTGAAATTAAATGTATGTCCTTGTTCACTGCAATGTGAGGCTACTGATGAGTTCAGTTCTACAGAGAATTGATGATCTTAAGTTGGCACTAGAAAAAAATTGAGAATAGCATGAAGAGTATAGAAAAAAATCAATTTATCATTGAACAAATCCATTCACAATTTTCACTTGAGATACAAATGATCAGGTTCAAATTATTCTACTTTGAACACATTATATGGATATTCAGTTATCTGGAAAAAGCTATAGTGTTGAGAAAGGTAGAAGGGAGGAATAAGGCTAGTAGCAAGGTGAATGGACTCAGTTACAATGGCAATTAGTGCACCATTGGGCGACTTGAAGGTTTGGGATAGATTGCCATGGAGGAAATCTATCTGGTGGCTAGAAGTTGAAAAAGATAGTGACATATGATCAATTACAAAGCATATGATTATATAGAGAGAAATCTTACTGGAGAAATTAACTTTTGAATATATATTAAGGCTGAAGGAAAGGCTTATAACAATGAAGGAAAGAATGCGTAGAAATGAAACAATAGAAAATATTATAGCTCCTTGAAAATCTTGACACTCTCTCTCTCTCTCTCTCTCTCTCTCTCTCTCTATATATATATATATATATATATATATATATATATATATATATATATATATATATATATATATATATCTATATCTATATCTATATCTATATCTATATCTATATCTATATCTATATCTATATCTATATCTATATCTATATCTATATCTATATCTATATCTATATCTATATCTATATCTATATCTATATCTATATCTATATCTATATCTATATCTATATCTATATCTATATCTATATCTATATCTATATCTATATCTATCTATCTATCTATCTATCTATCTATCTATCTATCTATCTATCTATCTATCTATCTATATATATATATATATATATAAAAGCAATGACATTTAAAGTACTACTAGACTAATATTTTGTCATGCATATTATTAACATAGCTTTCAGTCTTGAAAATATGAAACTATCTTTACAATAATTTCCTATATATGTCAGAATTGTTTAGCCCAGATAGCTGCTGCAGCAAAATCTTTTGGGCCTTGAAAAGCCAACATATGCATAGTTAAATAAGTGTCTGTAGCACTTGTTATTTAAGACATTTTGGCTAGTTGGAGGTTCAATTAACCCCATAGCAATAATGAATGTCGATCAGTCATTCTGCTCAAAATGGTAAGTTGTTAATTTAAATATTGCTAGGTACATTTCTATGACAAACCTTTTTGCCACAGGAGATGGTACTATGCTCAAATCTTTCTCCTTTGTACTTATAAGCTGTAATCATGTCATTGAATACGACTGTCTTTTCCTTTGTTGAGACACACTATAGTAGCTGACATTGCGCAATATACTGACACAGCATGGTTCCTATTTTGCCAACAAAGCTTAGACATTTAATGTTCATTTGAACTGAATATGATGCAGTACATATGGTAATTTCAAAGGTATGAGCACTATCAGTTCATTTCACGAGGCCTATAACAGAAGCTGCAGATGAGTTCTAGCTGCTGCAAACTTACTGGATTTTCAGTGTTGACCCGAGGCTTCCCATCCCTCCCCAATGACCTCTGTTCCATTCAGTAACTTCAGCTGTTGTGAAATGGCATATGACAAGAATTACTTAACTGAACAGTCACCTTTTAAACTCAACTGATTTCCCCATATGTTCCAGCACTGATAGAAAAAAGCTAATCCTACACAGTGCAGCTTTATGTATTTTTATTCTGTCATAGATAAATTAAGAATGCTTTAAATTAAATCAGATTGGTCCTCTGAGTATAAAAAATTATAGATAAGCTTTTCAAAACTGACTCAAGAAATGTTCAAAAGATGCTATTTTTAAAAAGAAGTTTAATCAAACTATTGCTTTATTTCATCTTAACCTCATGTAAATAATATTGAAATTGGGGTTATTTTTCTGTTGATACTTTCCCATCTAAGAATATATTCTTCTTCACCCTGCAATCTTTCTGATGTAAGTGGATGTTATATTGGAGTATCATTGTAGAGTTTACACTGTGAGAAAAAGATTACATGGTTATTTTACTGTTCTTTCTTTGAGATGCAAAACCAAGAGAATAATTACAGATAAGAAAAAGAAATTGGAATAAACATTTCCTGGGATTTTATTTCTTTTTGTAGAGAGAAGCTCACTAAAGATGGGCTCCAGCATGAGTCCAAGTTTAGAAGAATAAATTTCTGTCCAGGTGATCAACCCAGATTCAATCTTGCAACATTATCCTGGGACATATATATTTATTTGCCTTCATTCATGAACTGTCTTTGGTTTAAATCTAGATATTTTTATTTCACATTCTTGCTTCTCATTCATAAGTACATGCTCCATTCAATTTTATATGACTGTGAATAATGTTATTATTAGTTATGTGTAAAATTAAATCTGAAGGATTTTTCTTTTAACAGACTGTATTCTAAATAGAATTTGCTTTTCACTTTTCTTTATAAGAAAAGTAGGTAAAAATAAGAGAATTTCAATGAAAATTTTAGGGGTTTGTGGTATTACATTTATTTAAGTAGAATATAGCCAAGGGGTATATATATATGTCTTTCATTTTTCTTCAGTGATTTGCAGCATTTGCTCCTTTTCTTTCTTTAGTGAATACCAGGGAAAGACATTGTATGGAAACTGTTTCCATTTGGCTCCAGATTTGAGATATACGTAGACAAGGAGGCTTCCGAGTAATAGAAAGAAAATAACAGTACCAGCCATAAGGACCCTTTCCTACATCTAGAAGTAAGGTTATCTCAAGTATATTTTTAAGCTAGTCTGAGAAAAAAGAAGTCAAATATCCTGAGGTAGTAAAAGGGGAAGCTTCTCACATAGTGAAATAAAACTTTTAAAAATGGCAAGTGTGTTTAAATACACACTTTTTTTCATTATGACTAGTCCTTAATATGTTGGCTAAGATGATATAAAATGGAAAATCTTTGATTTCCTATTACAAAGAGTATTCCAAAAGGACTAATATATTGAATGCTGTATTGTTTGCCAATGGATTATGGAGATACATATTCTCTCTTTTTCATTCCCTCACTGATAGCATGTTTGATTTTCTCACCCTTTTTTAGCATTCACTTTTTCTCTCCCTCTTCCTTTTCATAAAGCATGCTGGAAAGGAAAAAGTAGATTGCTTTTACCAGCAGTCTATAATTGACAAAGAGCTTTTGACTGAAGGCTGCAAAAAATTACACCTAGGACTTTGTATGGTGCTCTGTAGCTTATCCTGAGATATATTAACAAAACTACACCTTGATTTATGTGTTTCTTTCCTACACTTAATGGAAAAAAAACAGAGATTAAAACAAAATAGTTAAAGCAAACGAAAAACAAAAGATATTTCAGCAAAACATGATCTGCAGTTCTTATTTAAATTGCATCTAATGAAGAATTTAGTCTAAATAAAAATCAGCACCCAAACATGTCTATTACTGCCTCAGAACTCTAGAACTCCATTCTGTTAATCTAGTTTTTCTCATTTCAGAAAAAGCCAGAAAGTGTTTTCCTCAGAATGTCTTTTTATTCTTCCATTGCTATATTAGTTTTTCTGGGAATGATTGATGCTGCTACAAAATACAAAACAAAGTAATAGCAATATCTAGAAACATTCTAGAGAATAATAATATCTAGAAAGTACTAAGGAACTACTTCCTCCTAATATTATACTATGACTGTATAGAATTCAGTTTCATGGAAACTGAATTTATATATCAATACATTTAAAATAATGATTTTAAAAATGCATTAAGGCCATTTGTAAATAACTGGTAATTTTTAGACAATTACAGTTGATAGCTAAAGAAAACAACGTAGACACTCATACCTCATATTTTTTTTAGTTTGAAAAATTTGCTGAAGTGGACTTTGAACTGGAAGTAGTACCACAGATGAATAATATGAACTGGTGATAAAATTCTAAACTCAATAGAATATCTTGTAATGTAGTACTTCATTCAGAGTATATTTGTACATTGTATATTTGCAAATATGCTAGAAATGAAGACTAGTAAGCAAAGCTTGCAGAAAAAGACTGTGGTATATTATTTGTATTACTCCACTCCACTCCACTCCACTCCACTCCACTCTGTTCCATTCCATTCCATTCTATTCTATTCTCCTTATGGCACTCCACTCATGCTAGTGGAAAAGGCCTGCTAGGAATCCCATCTATATGGAATTCCAGGAGGCAAGGATCAAGGAGAAGAATATTTTCTGCTTTGGACTCGTCCCTGTGGAACTGTCTACAACTTGAGGTGAGAACGTTCTTACTCTTTTGGCCATCGATGAAGGTATTAAAACTGGGTTCTGCTGGTTGGCTTGCAGTCCCCAGGGGGACACTCACTATTGGAGGTGATTGATAGGGTAAGAAGACCTCATTTCTCTGCTGACTTTTTTTGTAAAGTATTTACATTTTAATATGCATAGTTTTAATATTTTAATTATTTTATATTTATTTTTATTATCTATAAGCTATCCAGAGTCATCTTATAGTAGAGATGGCATAAAATGTAATAAATAAATGAAATAAACTTTTATTCTTGGTTGCAAGGAAGTTTTGTGGCTTGACAGCCACTGGCCCCTCTAGCAGCTGAATCAGATAGAAAGGAGGCATAGGAATCGGGGTCAGCATCAAGGCAACCCGAGAGCTCCAAGGGGGAAGAGGAAATGGAGCTGTCACAGAGAGAGAGAGAGAGAGAGAGAGAGAGAGAGAGGGAGGGAGGGAGAGACAGAGCTTGGGCCACCCGTCAGCCCTCACATGGAGAGTCAACTGCCTTCTGGTGTGGAGGTGGCTGATGAGGAAGAGGATCAACAGCTGGGTCCATTGCCTGACATGTGAATGCACAGAAGGCAGAAGAGTGCAATGGAAATATGTGGCTGATCCTTGGGACAGAAGAGCCATTGCTGCTAGCAAAGCCTCACCCCAGGGATAAAAGGCAGGGCAGAAATGAATAGATGTGGCAGACAACTGTTTATCTCCCTGTCGGAGAGACTTAACCTACGTTGAGAGTGAAATTTTTTGCCAGGACTGTTGGCTCTCCTAATAAAGGAATCATTGATTTAAATATAGAGGGTTTGTCAAGTTTCGGGATCTGGATCAGAACAGGAAGTTAAGGAATGAGGTTAAGAACATTTGATCTTTGGAGAACATTCGATTTCAGTTATACTTTTATATGCCGCTCAGAGTCACTTGATGATGACATGGGTGGCATATAGATTTAATAAATAAATAAAAATGATAATGTTATTCAAATTAATTCTATAACTTTGTTAATTTGTATACATCATATTGAGATACAGGAGACACTCCACTGTAAAGATTATCTTTATAATGGAGTGTCTCCTGTATAAGGGTATTGTATAAGTGTATGAACAAATTGAGGTTGATTCTCAGCCCTTGAAAGCTCATGACCTGCTTTTTTGCTCATGACCTCTCAACAATTCTTAAAACATGTTCTTATTTATGATAAGATAGAGTGAGTGTTAGATATACTATTTCAATCTCTAGCCATAAAACTAGCCTGGCTCAGTTAAAAACAACTATTAACGTTCTATAACATATATGAGACTTATTTGGAACCATGGTTGAAAAATGTATAATTCATGCAGCATTTATACCTCTAAGTATTCTCTCAAAACATTAAAAAAATAGGGCATAGGCTTTCATAAGCGTAACTCTTGAAAACATAACATTCTTTTTGTATTGTTTTTTTTTTAATTTTACTGAATATAATCTCTATTTCTCAATAAAGTAATAAAGTATGCAATAAATATCATTTAGTTATATTAATTATACTAGTATATAGTAATTTTAGTATAGTTTGGTCATAAAACAGTATAAACCTAATAAAATAACAATCATACTAAAATATAAATAAATATAAAAATCATTTTGAGAATAAAATAAAGTAAAATAAAATTATTAATGTTTGTACACTTTTTACTAATACTTTCAGAATAATAATCGAAAAATAACATTTTAAAAAATCTTCAGTTATAAATAATGTGTATGGAAAAATACCACTTTACAAAGAAATATGGATATATTATATAGCTACTAACAGCAGCTTAAATATGTACACAGTGGTGAACTAAAGCAAGCAGAATGGAATTGAAAAATAAGGATTTTAAAGCTTTTGTCTAAAGACTTGCTAAAGTGTAATTATGATGAATTCTTTTTAGCACAGTAGGATCTGGCATTGACATTATATAGTAGACTATTATCATAATGTTTTTTTTCCTTTCCTTCACCAAAGAACATACTAGAATAGATGCTGGTAAGTTTATGAAAAGCTGAAACTATTTTACGTAGTATGTTCAAATCTGGACATAAATCTGATTTAAATTTCACAGTCTTTTCAATTTTTTAGCTCAAAACATTTGACCATATTTTGTTTAGATTCATATTTGTAGCACCTTTCTAATGTCCAAGGCAGGCTCATTTAATAAAACTTTGGGACTTCATATTATGATAATAGAAAATAGAATTCTTTATTGGCCAAATGTGATTGGACACAAAAGAAATTTGTGTCGGTGCATAATCTGTCAGTGTACATACAAATAACAAAGTGATAGGTCAAATATCATAGATCATAATTGCAATAATTAATTGTAAGATATAACAACAAGTGATAATCATAGATACCAATAGGAGGGGGTAGTAGGAAAGATAAGAAGATGAGAAGATAAGAAAGATGAGAAGGATAATAGCAATACATGGGTAAATATATTTTAGGTCTAAGTGCTGTGGGAATTAAGTGTTCAGCAGAATGTTTAGCATGGAGAAAATTGTGTCTAATTGTTTTGGCATGCAATACCTATGGAGGTGTACAGAGGGGAAAAGTTGAAACAGTTTATGTCCAGGAATTGAAGGATCTATGGTTATTTTCTCAGCCCTCTTTTTGATTCATGTAGTGTACCAATCCACAGTGGAAGGCAAGCTGGTTGCAATTGTTTTTTCTGCAGTTCTAACTATCTGTTGAAGTCTGTACCTCTCTTGTTTGGATGTTGTGCCAGACAGTCATTGAGGTACAAATAACAGACTTAATTATTCCTCTCTAGGACTATATCAGCAAATCCTTGGGCAATCTGAGCTTTCTGAGTTTCTTTCTAAGCAGGAAGAACATTATTTGTTGTGCCTTTTTAATGATGGTTCTATTGTTTGGTGTCCATTTCAAGTCCTCGGAGATAATAGAACCTAGCGTTTTGAAGTTATCTACTGTTGATACTGTGATGCCTAATATTGTAAGAAGGAAAGCTTCTTCTAAAATATACTCTACAGTTTTAAATGTTTGATTTCATATTGTTCCAGCTGGACCACAGGGCCAGTTGATCTACAATCTACCATCTATAGACTTATCATCATCTCAAATAAAACTAATGACTGTTGTATCATTTGCAAAGTAATTTAACAGAGGGACCTTTGTTCTAATCCTTTGAGATGTAGTCATTGGTATAGAGAGAAAAGAGTGATGAAGAGAGCACTCAGCCTTGGGGGAGGGGGGTTCTTGTGCTAATTGAACAGATATTCAATGTGATTTTACCTAGCTTCACCTGCTACATCCTATCTGTAGAAAGCTTATAATCCATCTGCAAATGTGGTTAGCCATTGCTAGCTGAGTCAGTTTAGAGAGGAGAATTTCTGGAAGGATTGTGTTGAATGCCAAGCTGAAGTCTACAAAAAAGACCTTTCATAGATCTTTGGTAAAGGTGGTTTGCTAATTTTTTTTTTACTACCGGTTTGGGTGTGGTCCTGTGCACACTCGCATGTGTGATCCTTCTGTGCATATGTGGAGAGGCGTCCGGGTAGGTGGGCAGAGCCTCCTGCCGCTGCTACTACCAGTTCGGCCGATCTAGGCCGAACAAGCAGCAACCACCTCTGGGATTCAAGATGTTGTGTAGTGCAATACTGACAGCATCATCTGCCAATCTATATCTATGGCTTTCAGGTAGGCCAGCATTACCTGAACTAACTAATGTTATAATAACTAACTAATGTCACAGGCTATCCACTTATTTTTTGCAATTGAATACTAAATGTCTACATTTTCAATTGCAAATATTTTTTTCCTATTTGACAGGGTCTTATTTTCTTTTGACCCCCAAAATAAGCGCTTGGCCTTATTTTCAGGGAGGTCTAATTATTTTTGAGGTGCAGGAGGTGGTGAGTGTGGTCACCTCATGGCTGCTGCTATGTTGCAATATTTTCAGGGAGGGCTTATTTTAGCACACGTGCGATAATAAGCCCAATTGGGAAGGTCTTATTTTCAGGAAACAGGGTATTTCTAAACTAGTTTTTATGTTCAAAAGTATGTTATCACATAATTTGAATCTAATAAGTTTGTGTTCCTAATATGTAAGTGTTTCTCATATAAATTACAATATTACAATATACATATAGGTTTAAAGAAAGATCTTGTAAAGTTAAAAAAAATTCTACCAATTAGTTTCTGCCTGAACTGACAAGTGGCTGGCTGGTCACTGACTAACTAAGACAGTCAGATCTTTGATCTTGTATTCTTCCATCAATCTTTTGACCTATGGCCTTCAAGAAGATTGTCTCTAAAGCACTTTTCCTTTTCAGAAATTTATTTCCATGTACTGTGACCTTAAACATTTTGTAAAGTTTTGTCCTGGTCAGAATCAACCTTACATAAGTCCACATTAGGTTATCAGACAAATTTACTGTGGCAAAAATCAATGGAATTATATTTCAAAAGTTAATAATTCATCTTGTATGACAATGATTGTAAACTATAATATTCTATAGTAAAAAAAACCCACCCTTATCACTTTTTAAAACTTTTGGGATTGCTATATCCTTCATTACAGTATATTTCTCTTATGATTTTTATGCCAAGATTGGAATGAAGTTATGAAATAAAGGTTATAGTTTGATT
The DNA here is from genome assembly GCF_051295495.1 of Thamnophis sirtalis. Taxonomy (NCBI): domain Eukaryota; kingdom Metazoa; phylum Chordata; class Lepidosauria; order Squamata; family Natricidae; genus Thamnophis; species Thamnophis sirtalis. The sequence continues at coordinate 35,772,930 of NW_028261390.1, read as the reverse complement.
TTATATTGACAATTGCTTGCAATTGCGTACAATTTTATATTGAAAAAACTAATGTTCACTTGCTATTTGTGAAAGGATTGTGAAATCCTTTGGAAACCACATATCAAGTGCAAACACAAGTAGATTTTGTGCTTTGAGGTGGAGAAATTAACTGGAAATATTTTAATTTTTTTTAAAAAGGAGATTTATATAGAATGCAGGAAGCTGGAGGGATTGACAAGCTTGAAGGAAAAGAAGCTAACACTGATTGGTTTGCATCCTCTGCATCTGCATTCAGCTATTTGGTACTTTGTGTAAAAATGTGATTGGTTAAAAGTGTTGCCAATAGACTCCAGACTTGCAAGCATTTAGACAACACTATAAAAGCAAAACTGGGACAAGAGTGAAAAATTCATTAATGTAAACCTATGCTATATTCTATCTTTCCCCACATGTGTTTGTCTGTGACATGTTACATCTTAAAACTATTATTTGGTTAAGACAACTATTTAAGAGATGGACACATATATTATTTTTACAAATGTTAAATATCTTTAAATGGAAAGAGCTCTACTTTCTCAGAGGTTGCCACAAAGAAGAGGGAGTCAAAGCTATTCTCCAAAGCATCTGAGGGCAGGAAAAAAAGCAAATGGATGGAAACTAATCAAGGAGACTAGCAATCTAGAACTAAGCAGTAATTTCCTGACAGAACAATTTAGCAGTGGAACAACTTGCTTCCAGACGTTGTGAATGCTCCAACACTGGAAGTTTTTAAGAAAAGATTGGACAACCATTTGTCTGAAATGGTATAGGTTTCCTGCCTGAGCAGGGGACTGGACTAAATAACCTCTCTACTCTACTTTACTCTACTCTACTCTTTCTTCCATTAGCATTAGCATTACCATTCTATTCTCAAAGAAATATAAGAAGTTTGTGAGATTGCTATTTCAACCTGAGATACAAAGACCACCTTTTGTATGTATCTACAAAGTAAGTGCTACACTAGTACATGCTTCATTTGTACAATAATATAATAAGACATAATAATTCATACAAGCAATATTTTAGTCACTGTTGTGTTTCCTTCTACAAAATCTTTAATCCTTGTAGATCAAGAGTTACCTATAAACTAATTTATATAATACCCCAATAGTCATTAATTCAAGTTGCCATATTTATAATGATTTAACTTCTGTGCAAAATCAAGGAAACTACCATAGTGAAAGGAGGTCATGTGTAACCCGTGGAGATTTTTTGGGGGGAGGGGAACGTATGGTTTTTGGGAGGAGGGTATTTTATTTGCTGCTTTTATATGTATATTATTAACTGCACTATAGTTTGAATGAGTTTCCCACTTCATAATATGTGGAAATATGCTAAAATAGGCTTTAGCCCTGATTTAAACAATCTATTTCAGCCCCCTTAAATTTGACATACATCAAGTAGGCAATAAATAACCTTACCACCATAGCTACAGATCAGATCTAGATAAAAAATGAGATGAAACATCGATGTTTTAAAATATATTTCAAAGTATATTGGTTACTATACCATCCTTTTTGGGTGGGGAGGTTGTAATATTTTATCTTTGTGTAAAAGTGCCTTTAAATGCTTTAAAAAGATAGCTGTGGGGCTAAATAAATTCTATATTTCCTCAAGTTATGAATTTTTGACATGCCCATTTTAAGAAAAACACAGTGATAACAAGACTTCATAATGCAGGTCAAGTACAAATTTAAAGTCAGAAATCAAATCTACTTCTGTCTTGTTTTATATTTGAAAAGCAGAAAATTGTGGGTTAATCTCTCCTAATCCACAGAAAAAGAAGGAAAAGGTTATTGTTGACGTGATTACTCAGGAGTAAATAATCTGTTGGAACAATTTCTAAAGAAACTGAATTTATTGAATAAACTCTGCTTGTTAAATGTCATTATTTCCCTTTTTCCAATTCAATGTTAAGCTAAAAAATCCCAAAGCAAACTATGAGTAAGTAGAATAAGTAGATTGTAGAACTAGCTGTATATCAGATCAAACATTTTTATCCAGTTTACAAAACACCAATTTGAATGAGAAACAATGTTAATATTGTTTTATGTGCGTATTCCGTTCATAAAAGAAAAAGTGAAAATTATTATGTGTACATTTAAATTATTGTATATTGAGAGAGACATATTTTGTTTAGAGATGAT